>NC_068994.1:40028638-40033964 GCF_001194135.2 Octopus bimaculoides | reverse complement strand
GAAATATAACAAAAGACTGTTACTCGGAGTTTCACGTTCCCGTTCAGAAAAGATTATCATGAAACTTTAAAATTTTGTCATCATCAACTTAAATGTCAGTGTAGAATAGAGCAAATTTTTCTGGCTTTTTTTAAATGCACTGGCATTGGCATCAGTGATTAGTTGTTGCAGACATTTAAAAGAGAGAGCAAACATTAAAACATTAAAGGATTACATGTTTTCTATGATAAAGATTGTCACACTTAGGTTTATCTTTTATCCTTTATCATTACTTGTATCAGTCATTAGACTGTGGCCATGTTGGGGCACTGGATTGAAGAACTTTAGTCAAATAAATTGAGCCCAGCACCCATTTTATTTTAATTTTTTTTTAAGCCTGGCTCTCATTCTGTTTGTCAATTTTGCTGAACTGCTAAGTTATGGAGATATAAACACACCAACACTAGTTGTCAAGCCATGGTGGGGCACAAACACAAACACAAAGATACATACATTCTTTTACTCATTGGTTGTCAAGTGATGGTGAGGTGACAAATCAGGCACAAAGACATACATACACACATAATATATATATATATATATATATATATATATATATATGATGGGTTTCTTTTAGTTTGTGTCTACCAAATCCACTCACAAGACTATGTTCAGCCTAGTGTTTAAATAGAAAACACTTGCCCAAGGTACCACGCTATGGGACTGAACCTGGAACCATGTAGCTGGGAGAGCAAACTTCTTAACACACAGCCATGCCTGCATCTATAAATTACTCTAAATATACATACATCTAACATGTTAAGTGTAAAACTGCATATCATACTTAATTATATAGATAGATATGCAACGTGACAAACCCCAAAATAAATAACATAGTTTAACATCAATCAATATATTTATATAAATATATTTACACTGGCTGATTACCAAAAATGATTGTGCTGGATTTTTAAGGAATATGTTGAGAGAGTTAGGAAGTGGTTATAATGATTAAAAGGTTAAACTGATGGTGTTTATTTACTTCTTTGTTATGTTGTGTAGTTTTACATCTAATGCAGTATATAGTTGTATATCTATAGTAAATAAGGTGCAACAATTTTTATCATACAAAACTTGTAATCCTTTACAAAACATTTTAATGTTTACATTCTTTCACAATTCTGGTCAATGATCTCAACATTTGTTCATAAAAAAACACACACGCACAACAATTTCATTCCACTCTACAGTGATGATCTTTAAGGTGACTATGATGAAATTTTAAGTTGAGGATGACAAAACTAATATGCATAACGATTTAATTGAGACAAAGATAATGAAACTGATGCTGACGACAATGAATCTGAAGGAAAACTCTGTAAAACTTCAAGTAACCTCAACCAAATGATGTTATCTTGGAAACTGTGAGATCATTAATTTAAATACTCTTTTACACTTTACTTGATTTTTTTAAAATATTAATTTTGAAACTGTTCTTTTACACTCTGAGTACAATTCCCTCCACAGTAGAATTTGCCCTTTATCCTTCTAGGGTCAATAATATAAATACTGGCTAAGATCTGGAGTCAACGAACTCAACTGTTCCACACCTTATCAAAAGTTATTATGGCTGTGTAAAATGTTAGAAATCAATAACTTGTTAGAAATCAGTAAGAAATCAATAATTTTGAAACTTTGTGAAAAAGAAATATAAAGCAAAGAATCAAAGAACTAGTCGACTTTCAAAGACTCAGAACATTTTTATGTGGCGCTTTTTCAAGAATTAATAGTTTTAATAGATTATTTGACATGAAATGATTGGTTGGTAGTTATTTTAATAATTAAATGTCTCAAGTCAAGACTTAATGATATCTTATGAAAATACATTATAAGTATTGGTAAAGAAAATTACTTACCAATGATTTTTGTCACTTTTTTCTTCTCTTTTTTCCCCCTTAATTATAGAAGTGTTCTCAGCAGGAAGTTCAGACATATGTTGGCTGGACTGAAGAGCAAGCTGCTTCAGCACAGGCACTTTACCGATACAGTGATATGAGACCAGAATCATATGTAGACAGTGGACAAGGAATATGTGAAGGGAACATGGATGATATGGGACAATTTACAGGTACGTTTCTCTATGCTCATATTTAAATAATTAAAAGCATTTTTTTGTAAAATTATGAAGAAACAGTACAATATTGGTTTAAATATCTTGCAGTATTTTATTATCTCTACTTGGGTACACATTCTACTAAAGAAAGACTACTCTTTGTACTCCAACAGGGTAGATGAAATTAGTATCAGTTATATCCTGTGATCATTTCAGTTTACCGTAATCCTTTCCTATAAATTCATGGTCATGTCATTTGGACTTGTAATGTGCCTTTGCCAATGTGGCTTTATTATTATTATTGTTATTATCATTATTATTATTATTATTAAAGATGTTGCACAGTATCCAATATCGTGATGTTGTTGATTGAAGATATTGTGTCTACCGGGGGTTTGTACTGTCTGTCAAGTCACAACAAGGACCTCAGACAGACAGTACTTCATGCATATTATTATTATTATTGTTATTTAAGGTAGTGAGCTGGTAGAAACATTAGCACACTGGACAAAATGCTTAGCAGCATTTCACCCATCCTTATGTTCTGAGTTCATATTCCGCCGCGGTTGACTTTGCCTTTCATCCTTTCAGGGTCAATGAAACAAGTACCAGTTATGTACTGGAGTCGATGTAATTGACTAGCACATTTCCTCTCTCTCCCTTTCACAGTATTTCTCTCAACAACAGCCACAACAGAAACAGCAACAACCTGTCATTATAATGAAAGTCTTTTTTTAAAGTCTGTGTTGCATTCTCTATATGTTGAGAAATATACAGACATACACATGCACATACACACAGACATACACATGCACATACACACACACACACGCACAACCAAAACAATAACTATGTTTCATATGTATACAAATAGTTTTTTTTTTAAGTTTGTGTTGCGTAATGTTGACAGACTTCATCATCATCATCATCATCATCGTTTAACGTCCGCTTTCCATGCTAGCATGGGTTGGACGATTTGACTGAGGACTGGTGAAACCGGATGGCAACACCAGGCTATCCGGTTTCACCAAAAATTCCTTAACTTTTAATGACAACTTCTCAATTACTATGGTAATAACACTACTTACCTATCTATCTTTTACTCTCTACCCTTCTCTCTCTAACTTCATTCCTCTTTCAACTACAACTTTTTTCCTCCTCTTTTCCCCTCCTAAATATATATTGTGACAGGAGTTAACTCCTCTTTTAATTCCTCCTCTTCTTCCTTGCCTGTTACTGGCAGATGGAGATCAGCTTCTTTTGATAATATAAGATTATTATCACTTTAGTTAAAGACTGTGGTTTGGAAGAATTTTTACAGTATTTGATGAAATACTTTCCAAACTTTGTTCCAACTTTTTACATTCTGGGTTCCAATTCCACCAAAGTCAAATATACCTTTTATACTTATGTGGATAAAATGAAATAGTAGTAAGTACTGGAGTCAATAAATCTGACCTTTGAAAAAAATTCAAACCTTATTTCTATGTTAGAAATAATTATGACACTGAGTTTTCAGTATTAATAGGGTGTTGACAAAAGGCTTTGAAATACTTAGTTATTTAGAACTAAAATGTGGTTGAGATAACCTTTGCTTTTAATCCTTCCGGAACTGATTGTATAAGTACTAGTCAAGTGCTGGAGTCGATTCCATTGACTGTTCCCACTCCTTAAAAATGTGTGTCCTTGTACTAATCCTTAAAAATTTTATTATGGCTGAAGAGCAATGTAGTACTGTAATATATTTATGTATGTAATTATTTTCATGGCTTAGAGGAGAAAGAGCAGTTCACATGACCCATTCTCAGAACCTATAAAACTAGTAGCAGGAAGGGAGGAAATTATCTTGATACTACTCCGGTTATAAAATCGTTGTGTGTAATAGTGTCTCAATTGATCAACTGACATTCATTCATAACAATGGAACAATTAAATTTCAAATTTTCGTATAAAAATATACTACTTCTAACAGTTCCAAGATATCTAACAAATGCCCTGAGATGATTCCTTAGTGATGTTTCTAGGGCCTCAGTGGGTTTCATGCCCTTCAACATTTGACCTCTCTTGCCCAGTTGATCCAATTAAGGTTGATCAAGTCCCAGCTTGCTTTCCAGTACCGGGAAACCACCTGTTGGGTCCAAAAAATATTTTATTTAAATATTTTCTTTGTTCCATTTCTTTAACTTTTAGTCAGGTGAGAAAGGCAGTGACCATGGCTCTTTACAATTTCTCTAAGGTTGGAGAGAAATAGTGAGAAAGATTTGAGACCAGCAACCTGCTTGCGGCAGAGTGAATTCTGCTAAAGGCACCTAAGGTGCCAGTGATGTTAAACTAAGCAATGCATCTAGACTGCCACCCAAATAGGCCATGTGGGAGAGCTGAACCCAGAATGCAAAGATTAGGAACAAATACTGCAAGGTGTCTATTTCAAAGTTCTCACAATTCTGCTAATCCACTGCCCTGGGTTGGTACATTTTTTTGATGCTGTAAGGACAAAAGACAAATGTGAGGTAGCAGAATTTGAACTCATGGCACATGGTCATAACAAATGCCTCAAAGAATTTTCTCTAAATGATCTCACAATGCTGCCAACTAGCCGTCTACATGAGCTTCTGCTGTTATTAAATAGAGCAGGCACAATGTTTAAAACTTGCAGTTTAATGAAGTTTTTATTGAGCTTAAGCTGCAAAGATGATTATTTGGCTTTTCTATGGATTATTGAAGTAAAACTAAGATAGATTGCTTTTAAAAATTACATTAATCCATTTTAAATATTCAGATCTTAACGAAATACTGACGCATTTCTAACTAGCTTTTCTTTTCTTTTTCTCTTTTTCTTTATTGTTTCTCTGCCAAAAGAAGTCTCTTGATGATAAATTCAGAATTTGAGATAGATGCAGTATTATCTTGGAATTAAATTCATAAAAGAAATATTGAATCTAACCTTGAATAGAAACATGTTAAAGTTAGAAAGAACCATCATCTCTTTCCCTCCTGATAACTATGGCATTAACTTCATCAATTATTTTAAGTGGTTAAAGTGAAATCTAAATACAGATTTAATCCTGTGTTTAGCAGCCATCAGAGAAACATAAGCAACTTACTTCAAATTTAGTTGCTGTTTACTATTTATCTATTACTGTCAAAATTTTATCATATTTTTTTTCTTACTAAGAAACATTTTTATCACAATTGTTTTCTCTAAACATATATATATATATATATATATATATA
>NC_068994.1:40026044-40028537 GCF_001194135.2 Octopus bimaculoides | reverse complement strand
ACACACACACACATACATACATATATAGATATGTGTGGTGTGTGTATGAATTTTATATTGTAGACATATGTTAAAGGTTAAACCATAAACAAGATATGTATAGAATTTATTGCTGTTGTTATCATAGCTCTTTTTTTTGTTTTTTCTTCTTTTTTTTTTATCTTAGTTTGGTTTTTCTTACATTAAATATTATAGAAGACACTTCTCAGTTATGTTTAGGTTTGAAAATATCAAACTCTGCATATTAATATGTAGGTGGAAGATGGTGGGGAATTCATTAGATATTGAAAATTTCAAAGTAAGCTATGTTTATGAGGAATTTTCTTAGTTTAATGTAAATCATTGTCAACAGATAGGCTTCGTTTTACTGTTTATTTTTTTCTCTCATGTCAGCCAAGTGCCTCTCAATATTCTCCTGACTATTTACTTTGTTACAGTTCAGTGGATGCAGACAAAATAATTTGATATTAAAATAGATGATAGCTGGCTGTTATTTTGGGATAAGGCTGCTCATCAGTAAGAAAATAATATTTCTTTTGAAAGTCATGAATTGAATCTGATGTCTGCTTAAGAAACATTACAAATTTAATTGTTTATAATGAAACTTCAAATGTGGCTCTGTGGTAAAGAAGTCTACTTGGCTGTCATGTGCTTTCAGTCTGATCTGATCCTAAGTACTCCATGGAGCATGGGGCCAATGATATGTACTATAGTCTTAGCTTGACTAATCACTTGGGAAGGGAATTTAGGTAGAGAGGAAACTGTTCAGATATGTCCTGTGTATGTGTGTGTAATGTGTGTATTTGTGTGAGTATATGTGTGGTGTATGTATGTATATATACACATATGTATGATTGTGTGTGTGAGGGTGAGTATATTTATGCATGCATGTATCTGTGTTTGTATGCATATATGTATATATGCATTTATGTATGTTTGTATTTGCCTGTGTGTGTATATGTCTTTGTTTATGTTTATACTGGTTTCAAAACTCAGTGTTATTGTTACTTTAGCAGGCTGATTTTTTTAACTTAAATCCTTGAAGACAAAACTTTAGCATGAGAGCAACAGAATTAGTGAAACCAATTAAAAAGTATCAACAAATTGAAGTAACATATTATGGTTTAAGATATGAAAGTGAAGGCAAATAGAAGAGTTGTTAGAATGTTGGATGCATGATTTTTAAGTTCAGTTCTCAAATTGGACAGCACTTTATGTCCTCAAGCAAGGCACTCCATTTCACAATACTCCAGTGTACTGAGCTGAAGATGAGTACCAATAGTATGAGGACCACCAGTAATATGTGGAGGTTAATTCTGCAATGGAATGGTGTTCTATTCATGCTGTAGTCCTGTATGCTAGGTATAAACACCTTGAAATTCTGGAGAAGCACCCACTTCATGAGCCTGTAGACTTGAGTCAGACAAGTATGAACCCTTTTGCTTCAAACTCACCTGAGATTAACTCTGATTCTATGATAGCGACCTCCAACTTTAAAGGTATTTGAACTAAAACCATCAAAACTTAATGCTAATTTATACTTTAGTAATCAATTGAATAATAGCAAAATCTATTTTACTAAATTCTTCATTTTGTTTTTCCAAAATTAATTGAATCAAATGCAATGTATTTCAATAGAAATATAGTGACATAAGTATTAACAAGTTATCAAAAAGATGTTTAGGTTTTCTACTAAATTAAAGTCTCAGGCTAATTGCAGAGCAATTCTAATGTTTGGTCATAATTGTCTGAATAACTAAATTGACCAAAATAATTATAAAAGCAACTTAGAAATAGTTTCAAACGTTTGCGGGGGGGGGGGGGTCATTAAAAATGCTTATAATATTCTTACAATTAGCTATTCATTTGTACAGAACCAGAGAATGACTAATAGATAATATTTTGTAACTAAATTTGCATTAAATTTGAAGAGTATAATTACACAAACAAGAAGATAATTATGAAACTTTTACCACAGTAGAAATCAAACTTTTCCCACATTTTATTGGATATAAATCAAGTGATGTTTGGTTTGCTTAAACTGCTTCCATTTAATATGATTGCATCCAGTTTATCTGTTTGATGAATTACGTCATCTTTAGATTAACTAAACTCATAAATGAAAACTTTTATATATATGTCAATATGTGCGTATATATGTGTGTGTTTGTGTGTGAATGTAGGTGGGTGTATTTTTTGATATGTATGTATGTATATGTATGTGTACATATATGTATATAAATAAGTTAAAACAGAATATACCTACCTACCTGCCTGCATACATACTTACACACATACTTACATATGCATACACACAAGCATGCACTCACATACAAACACACACATGTGTGTAAATGAAAATATATGTATAAATGTATAAATATATATATATATAAATATAAATATATAGTCATATATATATAAATATATATATATATATATAAATATATATATATATATATAAATATATATATATATATATAAATATATATA
>NC_068994.1:40013337-40025939 GCF_001194135.2 Octopus bimaculoides | reverse complement strand
CTATATATATATATATATAAATATATATATATAAATATATATATATAAATATATATATATATATATATATATATATATATAAAGAGACACATTTTTATGTGTATGCATATGTAAGTATGTTTGAATATATGTACGTATGTATGCATGTATATATGTGTGTGTGTATGTATGTATTATGTATGTATGTATGTGTGTATGTATGTATGTAGGTAGGTTGGTTGGTATATTCTCTTTTAACTTTAAAGAAAAACTCTTCTGGTAGATACAAAGTGCAGTTAGTATTTAATAGTTAAATGGATTGGTGTATGTTTACTACTTAAAACATTAAAAGCATAAGTATGTTCAGAAATGTGGTAAAAGAAAAATATTAGTTGATGATCAACATTATTTTTACTTCAGCAAGTATGGAAGACAACTTTAGACATGCTTTATTTTTTAACTGTCACTTTTGGTCTGAAATACTTTGCTCATAGCATCCTAAAGTATTAATGAATGAATTGCTTAATAAACACACACACACACATATGCACGCACGCATGCACACACACACATAGGTATATGTATATATAGAAGGTGATACCAAAAAGTTCCTGCACTAACTCTGTAGTGTGCCAGCAGATGGCAGCACACAGTTGGATGTGTTATGAGAGCTAGCAGTAACTGTCATGAGGCTGTGACCGAGTGAAATCAGTGTGTTTTCTTTGCAAGTTGTGAAATTTGTGTATGCAGTAGTTTGCAATTTTGTCATGAACAGGAACAAAGAGCCAACGTGAAATTTTGTGTTAGACTCAAGAAGTCTGCTGCATATACGTTGAGCATGCTTCCGTAGGTTTATGGCAATGATGTAATGGGTTGTATGCAATGTTTAGAGTGGCACAGGCAATTCAAAAGCAGAACACCCCTAGAAGACAATGAGCAATCTGCAAAACCTGCCACAAGTGTCATCTCTGGAAATGTGGTATTGTGCATCAAGAATTTATTCCCCAGGGCCAGGCCATCAATTGAGAGTTCAACTGTGATGTTTTGAACCGTTTGAGGGAGGGCATTCAGTGAAGGTGACCGGATCTGTGGAGCATGAAGAATTAGATTCTTCACTGAGTTCTCCTCACTCATGAGTTTCTCACCAAAAACAACATGGTATTGCTTCCACACCCACTCCATTCACCAGATTTAGCACTGGTGGACTTCCATCTCTTCTCTAAAATGAAAATGCAGCTCAATGGTCACCATTTTAACACTGTTGTCAAAATCCAGAGTCAATCACAGAAGCTCCTCAACTTGCTTACAGTAAACAAACTTCCAAAAGTGGCAGGAATGTTGGGACCAGTGTATTGCTGTACAAGGTGACTATTCTGAAGGAGATGATGTTAAAACTTAGGTAAATAAGTTATATTTTATTAAAGATAACTAATCCTGGAACCTTTTGATGTCACTTCGTATAATTTATATTTGTTGGCAAAAAGCAAAGGACTTTATGAAAATTTAGATTATTTAGAGATGCCAAATAATTAATACTTATTTATTTTTTATTTGATTTTATTTTCCATTTTTTTTTTCTGCTGAGACATATCTCATAGAAGGATTAGTAGATCAAATCTACCCAAGTACTTTTTTGACTGTCTGGTATCTATTCCATCATTTATTTTTTTGCTGAACCTCTAATTTATGAAGACATAAAAATATGCTTTGCGGTATTTCGTCTGCTGCTACATTTTAAGTTCAAATTCCACCGAAGTTGACTTTGCCTTTCATCCTTTTGGGGTCAATAAATTAGGTACCAGTTGAGTACTGGGGTTAATGTAATTGACTCATCCCTGACAAAAAAGCTGCCCCTGTGGGAAAATTTGAAACCATTATTATTATTATTATTATTATCATCATTACTTACCTTGTTGCTTCATCTTATACAAGCTGCTCCAAATCTTGCCCAGAGACCTCAAGTAACAGCAACTGATCGTTTTATTGTTATTATTATTATTATTATTATTACTATTTCTGTATTGAATAAATATTATTCTATATTCACAGTAATTATTATTTATAGATGGCTACAGTTTTTAAATCAAAACTGATCTGTTAGAGAAAGAATAAATGTTTGTTGTTATCTAGTTCAGCATCTTGCAGTTGGGTGTTCAAATTCTACAAACTTGGATTTACATGTGTGCGTATGTGTTTTTGAATATGTGTGTGTGTATACTTATGTAAAGTCCAACTCTATAGAATTTAACCATATGGTTTTGTTTTGGAGGATTCTTTTAGTAAGGTTTTTAAAATGGTTTCATTAGGAAGCCTTGATTTTGTTTATACAATGCTGTTAAGAATTTTATCATTTTTTTTTATGGTATTTTGCATGTCTGATGCAATGAAAATTTAAATCTTACTTTGTCTGTGATGCATACAAAGCTTTCTGTTCATGTGTCTTTATATGAGTTTACTTCATAGAAATATTATAATACGAATGAACAAAGTAACTTCTATGCAGTGGCTCAAAATAGCAGAGATGTTTCTTTCAAACTACAGTCTACCATATTAAAAAAAGAAAAAAAAAAAATGAGGAGTATATTAGAAATTGTAGTTTTGGGTTCCTTAACAGAAAATAAAATGGGATGGTCATGTTGAAATGGCTTTGAGCATAGACTTGCAAGACCAGAGATGATCTGTGGCTAAACAATAACAACAGCAATAATAATTTATTATTTCTAACATGTTCCCTGCATCCCTCTTTAGCTGAGTGTTCCTAATCTTCCAGGCTCTTGGGTGCTGGTACTACATAAAAGGCACCCATGCTGGTGCCATGTAAATGCACCTGTGCCAGTGCTGCATAAAAGCACCCAGTACATTCTGTAAGGTGGTTGGTGTGAGGAAGGGCATCCAGCTGTAGAAACTATGTCAAAACAGATAGAAGGCCTAGGCAGCTCTCCAGCTCCTCTCAAACTGTCCAACCCATGGCAGCATGAAAAATGTACATTAAATGGCAATGATGATGACGATGACATTATATCATATACAATGAAAGCTATCAGCTAAATTTTCATTGAACATTGAAATCCCATAAATGAAATATTGACAAAATATTTGAAATATCATGTTAAATAATATTGTGTTTATCAGTGATGTTGAATACTGGCTTCTCTTTCTGAATCTCTATAGTAACTGCTTCTAAATTACTGGTAATTATGTCTAAAGTGATAGCCTTCCTTCTAACTGTTAGCTGTACTATTAAGAATAATAGGCTATCTTTAAATAATATTATCTGCATTTAGAATATTAGAAATGTTAGATATAGAGTCATTACAATGATACATTTCCATATAAAAAGCTGTTGACATTTCTCATTTAAAATTTAGTTATGCCCTTCAGAATTTCCTTTAATGAGCAATATATCATTTATTTTGTGGTATCTTGATATGTGAATTAGTCATCATTTCACTGGATTATATTACAATAAGTTTTGGGTAGAACCTACGTATGGAATTCAAAGATGTGAGTTAGATGGCCATTTAATTCTTGGCTGTAGTATTTCTATAATTGGTTTTGATAATGCCTATGCTTAATCTTACAGTACTTTAGCATAACTGCTATTCTCTTATGTATAGTAGTCTTTGAGTAGAGAACAAAATCTGGAAAATATCACCATTCTGATAACTGGGAAATTTCTTTGGGGAATAAATTGTGTAGGATAAGCTAAGAAGATTGCTATGTATTAAGGGCATTAAATTTCATTTGCAACAGAGGAATGGATAACCAGAAACAGCTTAATGACTGGAATATTGTACTTGATGTTACTAATACCGGAGTTATACCAAATAACACTTATTTGAAAGTATGATGAATAGTCAAAATAAATGAGATATAGGTTAAGAAGGAGACAGATTGAGACACAGCTAACATATCCAATACATCTAATATATCCAAGAGGAAATTAAAAACTGTGAAAACAGTATTAAACTGTAAAACATAAATACAATCAATATTTCAATTTTTCTCAATAGCTATAATGGTTACAAATATTTCCCTAATAACAGTAGAATTTATAGATATCACTATGATACTTTGGAATTTCCCAAGAAGAGAAGCTTCACACTTAATCTACTTATATAATCTTGTAATGTTTACTTAGTTTATATGCTTATTGTAATACAAACCAATAAAGCAACTTCTACATGCTGACTTGACATGTTAGAAATAGCAACCAAATTCCACTCAAACCAGAATTATACTGCAGACACTGTTCATTTAGAACTTTCCAGATATAATTTTGGATCACTTGGCCCTTTTAATTCTGCATACAACTGAATAGTTCTTTTTTATTTGTAGAAATGTAGGTGAATCTTCATAGAATCATTAAAGTGTTGGATAAAATTCCTTGGAGTATTTTTCTGGTTCCTTTCATTCTTAATTCCAGTTCTAATGTCAGCTTTACTTTTACTTTTCATTCCTTTAGGGTTCAGCAAAATAAATTCTTGAAGCTGATTTATTTGACTTGCTACCTTCTCTCTTGAGTGTCTGACCTTTTACCTGTATTAGAAAACAATTATTTGTAGGATAGTTTCTTGCATTTAAAAAGGTTTGAGGACAAAATAGAAAAAATGTTTGGAATGTAATCAGCTAAAATGGACTGAACAAAAATACATCAGTATAAAAGGGGAAGGTTAATAGATATAACATCTAAATTCTTTTAATGTTAAATGAATCAGTATAAATTCCATGATACAAATTTATGTACATTTTAATATAAAATTGGCTCAAGAAAATGGTATCAATTGTTTTGATCTCAAGTTGCATTTTTAATTAGAGCTCTGTACAATTAAAAGACTATAAAATCAACCTGTAGTAGTCATCAATGATTGACCATAAATGTGAATTTTTTCAAAGTGTGAGTAATTTCTGTATTTTTCTGAGACAAGTGGTAGGTTTAATGCAAGTGGCTTCAGGTTCAGTCTTACTGCATGATACCTTGCACAACCTTTAGTCGACCAATTATTTGTTCAGTAATGTGGTAAACAGAAACTGGAAGCATGTCATGTGTGTGTGTGTGTGTATGCATGCATGTGTGTGTGTATGCGTGCTTGTGTGTGTGTGTCCAACTACCACCACCACTACTTGACTACTGGTGTGGGTTTGATTACATCCTCATTACATAGAAGTTTGGTTAAAGAAGCAGACAGAATAAGTACCAGACTAAGAAAATAAATATTGAGCCTGATTTTTTCAGCTAAACTCTTCAAGGCAGTCCCCCAGATTAGCTGCAGGCCTATAATTAGAACAGGCTAAAGATGAGCAAGGTATAAGATTAACCTGTAGATGTTCCTGCTGCATATCTATCACTTCACCCTCGGCTGTTAGGGAGAACCTATAAGAAATAACAAATCTCAAAGGCTTCTTCTATCGCTGGAAAATAACATCCTTGAAACTTGTTCTTTTCAAATAAAAATTAGAAAATGTGTAATCTAACAGAAATGATGAAGTTATTTGAAGGCCTAATCCTTATACATGCCATTACTGGGTGCAACATATATATTGACCCATTATTAATCTTATCATAATAAAATGTTTTAGGTTTTGGTTAATGGAAAGTTTACAGACTGATTGTTATATTTACTGTCAATATTTTATGTGTATTTACAGTTCAAAATGGCCACCGTTTGCTTTCACTAAAGTCCTTAAATTTTTTCTCAACTGAAGTAAAGGATTTATTGTGTTTATATAATAGGTGCATATGCTGCACCTGGTACTGTTCATATTCATAGATATAATGTACTTGTAACAAGGTATGCTTAAATGTAAATCGCATTCAGCATGTCCTTCAGCTTTGGCTACCTTCACCCAATTTTTATGACAATTACAGAGTTGACTTTAACCATAAATTGTCATCCATTATAGCCTCTCAGGTCAACCAAATCCTCTGAGTGAAATTTATACAGAAAGTGTGTGGGAAGTTTGTCAGAGGGATAACAATTCCTGGTTTTGAATAGTAGATCATTTAACACCACCACCTACCAAGCTTTTGAGTGCCTCCTTTAGAGGAGTCCACTCTCTTGCAAGCATTTGGGTCAGGTCTTCTGTCAGGATTACATCTTCCTATCAGTCATGGAGGCCCTAATAAAAAAATTTAAAACAAGTCAAATGGAAATAAGAGCTACCCTACCTCCTCCAACAAAGCCATTAAAAAGATAAAGAAAAAACACTATTTCAGTATTTCTATGCACAAATTTATAAAATCCAAACTGTCTTACAAGATAAGCTAGATTTAATTATTATATTAAATCATTCTGAAATAGAAGTGAGATTCATATTTAGTACTGAAATAATAACTCAATTATTTTGACTGGTGTATTGAATTACAAATTATTATTAACTGTATTCTAAATTAGAGATGTTTCCTAAATCTAATTCAACCACAAAATCTCACATGTTCTCATTCATTTTCCTTATCTTTGTGCACTCTCTCTCTTTTATATATATATATATATATATATATATATATATATATATATATATTCCACAAACAATATCATTGAAAGTATACTAGTTTGAAAACGTTAATGACATTTTTGTATGGATGATTGAATTAGTGGAAGTATAAAATCTATAATGCGGGTACTTAGATAAAATAGATATAAAAATACTAAAATGAAATAATATCTATTACGCACACACACACAAGTTTCACTGGAAGTATATGATTTTAGAATATAACTTCATGTTAATGACAATATATAAGGTCTTCCTCATATTTTGTAACAAAGAATAAAATGCAGATTATTCAATTATTTTATTCAAACAGAAGCTAATTTCATGCAGTAGCTTACCCAAATTTTTTATTAACTTATCCATCATGTGCCATCACTTAGTTCTATTAACTGACTAATGACCCGTATATATTAAATTTTTAAGGACACTTAAAGGACACAGCAAAGAATCATATAATCAAATCATCCTGGACCTTAGCCCGTCTTTTATCATGTTTCTACTCACTGATAGTTCAATGGACATATGATTAGAATGCTGCCAGATGGATTTTTCAAGCCAAGCCAACCAGCAAAATACCTAGGGGTATTCTAAGAATGTGATGGGTGGATAATATCCATAGTCTCAGCTGGTTATGCTTGGGAAACCAGTTGAAAAATATAGTGATGGTTACTTCTGATAGGACCCTATGGAAGAAGTACCTAAGGATTCTACCTCTACAATGTACTCAGGAATACTGGGCAGAGAAGGACGGATAGATGGATGGATGGAATCTTGACAAAAATTTTTTTTGAAAAGTAATTAATATACAGTAAGCATTGTACTTGGTATAAATATTTTATTCCTCTGAAAAATACTGACTCCTCTAATCTTCCCTCATAGTTCATGCTTGATATTTACTTCTCCACTAGTGAACTCACAATGTACTCAGTGGGTGCCAGTTGCTACTATCCAAGTTAAGCTCCACTGGTTTAGAGGTTGACAATCTAAAGTCGAACCCACTTGGAACAGACATTTCATTGTAAAACATATTTAAAAAGATGAAATGTTTTCTTCTTGTGAATTGCAATTTCATATCAGTTTATTTTCACATGTAGTAAAAAAAGAACAGAATTACAGTAAATTAATTCATATAAAAATAATACATTGTAGATTCCTAGGTTTAGCAATAAATACAAAGATAATAATGAAAATATCCTTTTTTAAATTTAAAATATTATTTGGATTTGTGATATGAAAATTGTCCTCTTTCCAGTGATTTATTTTCTACATGAAATATAAAGAGTAAGAAGGAAATCTTTCCATAAACCAATGCTCAAGTAAAGAGATCTATGTATGACAATGCAGTGGCATAGCTAGACTGTGGGACAGCTCTTGAGTTTGCAGCCTCTCCCTCACCAAAGTCTTAGCAGACCTAATAGTGCTATCCCCATAAAAGTATTGCCACCTACCCTTAGCTATATTTCTGTGATAACAGCTGTTTCAGAAAACATGAGAAATCTGGGTACTAGATATAAGTTGTAATGAGAACTAAAGAAAAAAAAAATCACAGCTGCTTTACTTAAACAGAAAATTTCAGACAATCTCTCCACACTTCTTGGTAGTTCTAGATTATTTCAATATTTACACACTCTTTGCTAACTGTTTCAGTCATTTCATTCTCATTCATCATGTGTAAATGTCTCAGAACATAACTGAGTCACTTATCTGCTACCACCATATATTCTCAAATTTGGAAACAAGTAAAGACACTCTTTAAATCAAGTCTAACACACTGACAATCTTTATATGTATTTCCCTCAAATATTATACAAGTTATCATAGACCAATATCTCAAAATGAGTTCCATTCTTCATTGCCCAATAGTATGGTTGTCACACAGATATTCAACTGATAGTTTTTTTATTCTCTGACAAAAACAAAACGGTTTGAAGTCTCTTCAGATGCTTTCAAAATTTTTAGATAGACTTTCTATATTTTTATGGTGTTCATGTATCTTATAATATATATATATATTACTAACCATGTATCATTTGTTATATATTATTACCCATGTATCACATTTAGATTTATTCTCAATAATTTTGTATTCCCAGTGTATCATTTTATATATTATACTGTTCATATATCATTTAGATACAGAGATTTTTCGCAGAACACTTCATTTCAGCCCCTGTGTTGATGATGCATTTTTGATTACCATCTATCAACACTAACATCCATCATAGCTTTCCTATCTCTTTTTTATTTCTCTCATTATTTCTCTTCTTTGTATAAATAATTTGGTTTCTGTTTCATCCAATTTTATTTTTTTTTGGTTTCTGTGAAAACTAACATTCAATGCTCTTTATCTTTTTCATATCATCCCTACTAGATAGATCCCACCTGTCTATCAAAGTGTAGTTAACAACTTGAAAATGCAAACTCAAAAGAAAAAAAATGTCTGCTGCATACTTCATTATCTTAGGATCACTTCCCAGATAGAGGACACTACCATGCTTTAAATGCTGGACTAACCATCCCCAAGAAACTTCTCAGTGTGGTTAACATTCATTCAAGAAGGATTACATTACTCTTTAAAATAAAATTTTTAAAAATAAACAATTTCACTATGAACAGTTTCTTTAGAAAAATGCATCTTCCTGACACCAACATCACCAATTCTAGATTAAGAAAAAAAAAAAAAAAAAAAAAAAAAAAAAAAAAAAAAAAAAAAATCAAGAAAAAATTCATATCATTTGACTGATCGTTACTGTCTGTCACATCTCTACCATTGTCTAAACTTCCTTTTCTGTCCTGTAAAACAATTAGCTCTTCCAAACTAGCTAGCTGAACTTCTACTTAAGTAATCTGTGTTTCCCTCCAACATACCAATTCGATCTTCTCCTACAGCACCACCTTTTCAAGGAGTGTACCAAATACTGCTAAAATGCCACTTTTAAAACCACATGCACAAAATTACTCACACACACATGCAGATACATATGCAATCACAAATACAAACACAATACAATAAACTCACATAAATGCACATACATATACGTATGCACATACGTATATACACACTTGAGGGAAGGAGGAAGGAATATGTAATACCAAATAAACAACAGGTTAGTAGCATTTTCTATAAACACATAAAAGCCAAAAATAAAAAAAATATCTTCTGTGTGAATGATTATAAACTCTGATAATTGTCTTAAAACTGAACAATACTAAACAAATGATGAAAATTTAATAGCTTGAGCATTAAAAATTTTGCATAAAGTCTTTGAAGTGAAGCCCCAGTATGGCAAATGTCCAATGATAGGAGTCAGTAAAAGTATATAAAAGAAAAAATAAATGGAAGCTTTAACCTTTTCCAGCCTTGAGGATGGTCTCATAATTTCTAGACAATTAAACAAACCTTAGTTCAATAAATCTAATGCATCTTGAAACAGCTTGCATGAATTGGCTAATGAACCACTTAACAAAGCAAGTACATTACTTTACTTACTTAAGCCCATTACTCCCTACAAAGAATAAGCCATTGACGACTTTTCTTCACTGTTCTTGGTTCTGAGCTGTCCTCTCCCACATCATGTTGGTTTTAAAATGTCATTGATTCTTCTGTAATTTTGCTTTTTCTAGGTTGGGGTGTTGGCCCTATGCAAACACATTTTTACCTCTGGAAATTGACAGTACATTTTAGTCTGGTTTCTGTTCTATGACCTGTTCAGCATGGGAAGCTCTATCAAGATCTTACACTCTGCTGGCATAGCATCTCACTCTGTTTGCTCCAGTTTCTCTAAGTATGTGGAAATCTAGGCTCCATTACACCTTATTAATGGTTTAATGATTAACAGCAGGAATACTATCCAGCTGTATAAATAGTCTTATACACACACACACACACACAAACAACATTTCATTTATGTAAACTCGAATTTAAAATATCTATATTAGAATTTTCAGTAAATAACCACATGGATTAATTTCAATGGAAGTTATAAGCTTTGTGACATTAAACACTTTCTTTAATTTGTGGATATCACTTGATTTGATAAGAAGCGTTCTGTTGTCTGGTCAACTGTCTTGATAGTCATGAAATTAATGCAATATATGACTGAGTATTCCACAGGCATGTGTACCCTTAATGCAATTCTTAGGCTGAATCAAAATGAAACTGATCTCTTGAATTATAATTGCATTCCAAATAGAGAATAAGAGAGAGAACTGATTCTAGTAGAGGACTGGTACTTTATTTATTGACCCTGAAAGAATGAAAAGCTAAGTTGACTTTATCAGGATTTGAACTGAGAATGCAGGAGTCTGGAACAGATATTATAAGCCATTCTTACTGATACTGATAATTCTGCCAATTTGTTTACCTTATGTAGATTAAATTACATTTATATGTAAAGCTAACGAGAGAATACTTTTGTGGCCATTTGATATGCTAGAAATATCAGCCAAAAATCCCATTCAAATCACACTTTACTTGGCCTAACTATGGATAAAGTGTGTCCTGATGAAGAACCGTCAAGTGTTATTACCAGAAATATGACCAAGTGAATGATAAGTTTAAAATGTACAAACCTAATCTCCTCGTCTTCAACAAAATAACTATGCTAATAAAAAAGAAAATTAAAAACTAACATATTGTGTAACTATGTCTGTAATACTGAAAGATTTCTTATCTAGCTCTACATGTGTATATAGTTCTACCAATATGCAAGCTAACGTATTATGTCAGCTCTACTAATATATCATGTGTAAAAGTCAGTTCTATTGGTATATTTTCTAAGTCTATTGTCATTTTTACTAGCATATTAGCTATATACATTAATTCTTCTGACATATAAACTCCATATGTCATTTCTACTTATACATTATCTAACTTTAGTTCTCTATATTCTTCTACAGTTATGTATTAATTCAATTTGTCAACCCTGTAGTTCTATGGATCAATTCTATTGTTACATTATCTAAATCTATATGTTAGTTCTATAGATACATTGGCTTGCTCTATATGTCAGTTCTATTGATATGTTAGCTTGCTCTGTATGTCAATTCAACTGTCATGTATTAACTATACATTGACTCTACTGCTCTGATATATTAGTTCTGTGAGTCAATTTAATTGATACATTAGTGAGCTCTTAGTGTCAAGTCTACTAACACATTATCTAGCTCTATATATCAGTTGTACGTCAGCTCTACTGTCATATAAAAACTGCTTACAGAAAATGTCATCTTATACTGGAGTTGTTTCTAATGTTTATTATCAATATCAAAGAAAAGCAACAGAATAAGGGAAGTAATAATATCAAAGAAAAACAATTAAATAAGGTAGTATACTCTTCTTTTTTAATTTTTTACTATCATTCCATTTATCACCCCCACAACCGCCACCATCACTTCTATCTTTTTCATAAACCACTCATTAAAGCATACACTTAGTATAATACAAGTCAGATAATGCTATGTATATTTGCCTCTTGAATATAGCTTGATGGCAGATTACGATGTTGTTGAAAATGTCAATTTGGCACCATGAAAATACGATTTATGCTTGAATATGAAGTGATATGTTTTTTTTATTATTTTCTTTATTAATTCTGTTTTGAAAATTGTCCCTTCATTTTATATCTTATTTTACAGAAAATATGATTTTTATATAACTATGTGTAAATATTCTTTTGAATATAATAAAAAATTTATATAATGACATTGCACTCCTGCCAATTATTTTTTAAAAATTATATGGAGTTGTCTTATATTTGAATATATAAAATGTATAACATCCTGCAAGAAGTTAAACATCTCATAACTGCTTGAGAAATTTGAAATAAAATATATTAAAATAAGCTAATTTCATGTTTCTTCTTTAAATATATATATATATATAAAAAAAAAAAGGATATTTCTCAAAGAAAATACTGTTTCTTCATTCGCTTCATAACTTGGTCTTTTCTCTCTTATTTATGATAGATTCAGGTAAAGAATACGCATTCCTGATAAGATCCATTAGATCATAACAATTCATTGTCCTACAGTTTCCCGGTTTTTCTATTTGCTAAGTCTCCTCTGTCATTTTCCTAAGTTTTATAATGTACATCAATTTTCAGTTGATCCATTTCATGTCAGGGTTT
>NC_068994.1:40012365-40013045 GCF_001194135.2 Octopus bimaculoides | reverse complement strand
ATATATATATATATATATATATATATATATATATACATATACATACAAACACACAAACACATACATATTTATATACATAAAAATGTATGTCTTTATTCTTATATATACATATGTATACATATATGTATGTGTGTGTAAATATGTATGTATGTAACTATCTATCTATCTATCTATCATCCTTGTCATCATTATTTAACATCCACTTTCTATGCTGGAATGTGTTGGACAATTTGACTGAGAACTGGCAAGCTGGGAGGCTGCACCAGGTTCCAATCTGATTTGGCAAGGTTTCTACAGATAGATGCCCTTCCTAATGCCAACCACTCTCAGAGTGCAGGGGAGTCATCCAGGTGACACTGGCATTAGCCACACTCAAATGGTGCTTTTTACGTGACACCAGCACAGGTGCCAGTCAGGCAGCACATGCATCGGTCACTCTCTCACACACACACACACACACACACACATATATATATATATATATATATATATATGTCAATGTGAATACCCGTCAGAGTGTAAGTATCTTGAGAGAAAAGCTGAACATTAGAAGCATCAGTTGTGGTGTGCAAGAGAGACGATTGCGCTGGTATGGACATGTGGTGAGAATGGATGAGGATAGCTGCGTGAAAAAGTGCCACACCCTAACAGTTGAGGGAACCCGTGGAAGAGGTAGGCCC
>NC_068994.1:40009699-40012238 GCF_001194135.2 Octopus bimaculoides | reverse complement strand
CGGGTGGCACATAAAAGACACCATTTCGAGCGTGGCCGTTTTCGTGCGGGTGACACGTAAAAGCACCCACTACACTCTCTGAGTGGTTGGCGTTAGGAAGGGCATCCAGCTGTAGAAACTCTGCCAAATTAGATTGGAGCCTGGTGTTGCCATCCGGTTTCACCAGTCCTCAGTCAAATCGTCCAACCCATGCTAGCATGGAAAGCGGATGTTAAATGATGATGATGATATATATATATATATATATAAATTTATATATATATGTATGTATGTATGTGAAAAAGGTATAAATAATAGGCTTTATAAATTTATTTATGTATTGTAGACTTACAGCTGTTTTTGATATGCATTTTGATAGTAGGAATGGGGAGGTAAGGGTGATAGAGAGAGAAAGATATGAGATTTATTGCTAAATATGCCTAAACTATTATTGGGTTCAAATTTTGGTACAAAGTGAGCAAGTTTTGAGGACGAGGCTAGTTGATTATATCAGCCCCAGTGCTCAACTGGTACTTAATTTATCGACCCTGAATGGATGAAAGGCAAAGTCGACCTCAGCAGAATTTGAACTCAGAACATAAAGGCAGATGAAATGCCACTAAACATTTTGCCTGGTGTGCTAATAATTCTGCCAGTTTGCTGTCTTAATGAACATAATTATTAATATGGCTACAAATTTCTACGTTAAATGTAAAAAATCAATGATGTGGCCTTTTAGTCTCTTCAGCAAGAATATAAAGATGAATAGAAATTGGCAACGAATATCAAGAGGAATGATCATCGAGGTAGCTCTATTCACTATTCAGTTGTAACTATGCTATCATGTACCAAACAAGGGAGCCTCTATAAGGTTTGTCAACTTTATAGAAATAGCAACTAAATTTTCCTTAAATCACATTATATTAATTTGAAATTTTGGTACAAGGCCCAATAAATTTGAGGGTAAGGTAAGTAGATTAGATCAACCCTAATACTTAACTGGTATTTAATTTATTGAGCCCAAAATGCTAAAAGGTAAAGTCAGCCTGCCAGGCATGCATTAAATCACATTGTATTGTCTTTAGATAAAAGGTGCATTGGACAGCGCTGTCCCTGACATACAATATCACTGCATAGTCTTGACTGGAGTGTTTTTGATCAAAAATATGCAAGGGCAGTGAGGATGTGGCTGTCCTAAGACTAAACTACAACAGCAGCAGAAATAACTGTTTTTTCAGTCAATGTGTGGAGTGAGAGAAATGTAAAGAGTGAATGTCACCAATGATTTTTAGTATGTTGTCTTTTATGTGTTTCTTTGTTGTAATTGTACACGGCATAAGTGATTTGATTGCATGTACAGAGGAGTGTGATGTAAGGGTGTTGTGTGGATATGAAAGCTTAGCAAAACGACTGGAGAGAATTAAGTTCCATTGTTAGATTTTTATAAAGGATCATTATAAGGCATGTGTGTGTGAGTGTTCATGTGTGTTTGTGTATGCACAAGTATGCGTGTGTGTGTGCGTGCGTATGTAGATGTGCACAATTGTATGTACTCATGTGGATGAGTGTTGCATGCATCTTGTGCATGTGTGTGCATCTGCATGCATGCATTACATGTTTTCAATACTAGGACAAAAAAATTCATCCAGTGGTGTAGATTTGAAAATTAATAGATGAAGCAATTAGGGTATGAGACAATTAGTGTAAAAGGCTGGAAATATATTCTAATAAAGTATTAATTAATTCATATACTCTGCAGGGTGTTATGTAATTTCCACATTAATTACCAACTTTACGCCATCCACTAATTTATTCTAGAAATCAGCTCACACACACACACTCACACATACATGCATACACATATATATATTCACAATTTGACTGAGGGAGCATGGATGTTTCTAATTGTACCACAAAGGACTGACAAAGTCTACAAGGTTAAAATTGATATCTTTTGCTGGTTAGAACAACATGTTCTCCCTAGTGGTTATAGCCTGTCAAAAATAACTTAGAATGAGGCTCATGATATGTTCTTGTAATGTATTTATTCATTTATATAGTGTACGCTGTGTCACCTAATATGCATAACAATGTATTTTTAAGTGCATGTATATGAAAAATGAATTACAAAATCCATACAGTATTGTATCATACAATTTAATTCACACATAACAAATTGTCTATCTATGAATATAGCTGACATTATAGTGTAGAACACTCTAGATATACTATTGTGAAGTTATGCAGATACAGGGGCCCATTGAATTTCTTTCTTCCATGCATAGTTGGCACAAAGTTACAATCATTCACTACAGAGCTAAATCCAAAGAAATACTGATGATTCTGTGATTTAGCAACACTATATCTGAGACATTTTATCTCTAAATATTAGCTATATAGACAATTTGCTCTTGAAAGTAAAATAAATTCTTTAAATTGTTCAACACAAGCTGTACCGTATGGATTTCTTAATTCATTTTGTATAGATAGCACTTATAGAATATTCTCCAACTAAATACATTTATTTATTTATTTATTGATATATATATATATATATATA
>NC_068994.1:40004704-40008800 GCF_001194135.2 Octopus bimaculoides | reverse complement strand
ATATATATATATATATACATACATACAGTGGGTTTCATTCAGTTTCCATCAACCAAATCATGTCATAAGGCTTTAATTGGCCCAAGGCTAAAATAGAAGACACTTGCTCAAGGTGCCACACAGTGGAACTGAACCCAGAACCATGTTGTTGGAAAGCAAGCTTCTTACTACACAGCCATGCCTGTGCCTTTATAAATATACAAAGTAGTTAGATAGATAGAGAGACAGGTAGGTAGGTAGGTAGGTAGGTAGATAGATAGAGAGAGAGAGAGAGAGAGAGAGAGAGACAGAATTTAGACATATACACATGTACTTTCATGTATGAAATACACATATTCACAAACATTCACATGTATGTGTGTATTTCATATAAGTATTACAGATCTGTTTTGACAGTACACTGTTTTATAGGAATATTGTTAATATGTCTACTTTTGAGTTTCCAGATGTAATGGGTTTGTAATGTTGATATGTAAACTTTGATTCAAAGACTGATTTGACAAAAGCATAATTCTGACATTTAATCCTGTGTGACAAACACATGACAAACAAACATACACACACACATATCTGTTTAAGATAATATAATAATGCATGTCTATATATATATATATATATATATATATATAAACAGATTAACTCTTGGGATTTAGAATGAGTGCAATAGTTCTATTGTGTGTGCTTTGGTAATCTTTACTCTTCAGAATAATCACTAGATTGTCTGTCTAAAGAGCATACTTGCAAAGTAACTGACAACAAATTAATAAATAAGGGTCTTATTATGGATTGAATGGTTTTATGAATTTAGATATTTGTATTTGAGGTATTTTACTGCTGGTTTACCTCTTTTAGTGCCACATGGGAACCATGTCTTTTCCAGGTTTCTTCAACACAATAAATTCTCTCCATAACCCAAGTTAAGGAGCATCTAATCTCATACAAGATTAGATTTAGTAAAGCTGCTGACCTTGCTATGATTAAGGAGGAATGGTGAAAGCTGACTACCTTGTATAAAATGAACAACATCTCTTTAAGTCATGGGATACTGTACATGCTAATATGGAAAAGGATGTCAAAGAGGAAGAATGCTACATACTTCTTGTTAGTTGTTTAGCCCCAGCCCTGCTGTGATAAAATAGATTTGTGATCAAAGACCTTTTTTTTAGAAGTAACTAAGAATATATTATCTGATGTGTCTTTCTCTTGTTTTCTAGGCAGTATGTTGTGATTTTTAGGGAGATTTGGCATCAATTTATATCAAGTTGAGTAATGACTAGGACCTTTGTCTACTGAAGATAAAGTTGGAGAATGATGGTGCTTAAGATGGATTTTGAGCCAGAAACACATGTCCATGACTGTCCTCTTATCTCCAGACAATATGTCTAACCTTTTCACTAATGGCATGTGAATTTTAGAGTATTCTTGAGTAATTGAGATTATCTCCCTTTCACTAGTGGAGCCAGTCTTAATTGCCATTTGGTATTTATGATGCATTCTCTAAAGGTGGAGATAATTTTAATAAATCAAGAATTTATATTGTTTGCTATTTGACATACTTGTGTTTGTTTATGTTGCTCAAATGCATGCCACTGGCTACTTAGTGTTATTTCTCTTAGCTCATTTTTGAGTAAAGACTAGCTTAATCAAGCATTGTTAGCAATAATTAAATGTGATTTATATTTTGTTCCTAATTAGATTAACACAAGTAATGAAGTCATAAAGCATTATGAAACATTGATTTTGTCTTCATTAGATCTGTATTTCCGTGCCTAACAAATGTTTGTGGTGCTTTTATAAATTCAGCAAGTTACATAGAAAGGAGGCAATTGTTCTTAGAGCTGAGTACACTGTCTACCTCTGCCGTTCCTTTTGAATGAGAGAGAGAGGGGGGACAGACAGACAGACAGAGAGTCAAGTCTCTATGTGGTTGCTTGGCCAGCTAGAAATACTTGCCAAATCTCCCTTAAGATAAAGTGGAGGCACATGGCCTAGTGATTTGGGTGTTGGACTCATGATCGTAAGATTGTGGTTTCGATTCCTGGACTGGGAGATGCACTGTGTTCTCGAGCAAAACACTTCATTTTATGTTTCTCCAGTTCACTCAGCTGGCAAAAGTGAGTAATCCTGTGATGGACCAGCGTCCTGCCCAGGGGGAGAATATATACTCCATGAAAGTAGGAATCTGACCCTTATGAATCTGTATGACTCGAGAAGGTAACTTCTTTTATTCTTCTGAACATAGTCTCTATCTCCTGAACAGAAGTCACATTGGATAAAGTGGTCTAGGGTATACTACTATACCATAAAACATAGGATGGTCACAGCTGAAATTCCTTTGATTATAAGTCTGCTCAATCAGCTAATTTGGTGTTACACAACAGCAACATCATCAGATCTACTAAGTAAGAGTTTTACTTGTTATCAAGAAGACAAACTGAAGCCAGCAGAGTTATGTGCTGCTTTTGATAATATAACACACTAATTTACAGCAAGATTAGTGAAAAGCAAGCCTCTATGTGGTTGCATGACCTGCAAGAAATAGCAACCAAATCACCTCCAAATCATATCTAATTATTTCTACAAGTAGAGGAACATACTGGATAATATTGTCATAGAAAATCTACAGCGGTCACTTGCATGTGAATATGACACGATGACTCGTATCATGCTTTCACTAATTGCACAAACAACTATCTCAGTCTTTCTAAAATCCACGACTTAATAGAGCATCAACGATGTGACCAATGATGAGGGAAAAAAAGAGCTGTATCAGCAATAGCTTGGTACTTGTTTTCATGTAGACTAGAGCAGCATGAAATAAAATGTCTTACTCAAGGATAGGATACATGTCATTTGACCAAAGAATTGAACCCTCAACCTTATTGTCATAAGCCCACCACCCTAACCACTAAGCCTATCCTTAAAAATCTGAGACAGTCATGGATGAAATACATTTAATCAAGACTAGTTAAACAATAACAATTACATCAAGAATCACTCTCATTTCCATATTTCCATAATTGTTGGCATTGTTTTAGCTCATCTCTTCCTTGATTGAACTGATCTGTGATTCCAAAGGGTTCTAGCTGTATGTATTTCATCTTTTGTATATCTCAGCCTACATTGCCTAATGAGTTCTTACACTTTTAAGAAGGTAGGGTGTGAATTGAAGGCAACTTTGCTGATATTTCTAGCAGATTAAATAAATGCATAGAGGTTATTTAATTGCATCATGGTGAGCTTAGATCATTATCATCATCGTTATAATCCTTTAACGTCCATTTTTCTATGCTGGCATGGGTTGGATAATGCGACAAGAGCTGGCAACCTAGAGAGTTGCACTAGGTTCCATTTGGAGACTTTTGCATATTCTGCATTCAGTTTTGTGTTATATTCTTATCTAACATAAATCCAAAGAACCTCTTTAAGTATAAATTAATTTAATGATGCAGAATCTCATATCTAAATAAAAAGACCAAATAATTGTCCGGTATAAATAATGTTTAAATTCAGTTATTTCTATAGTTGACAATTATTTTACAGATCGTATGCCACCTCTTTTGCCTATTTAATTACGTTTTAATTATGTGCTCTTTCTGACAATCAAATTAGTTATGTTTTAATAATTTTCTGAACAAATTATAGCTGCAGATTATTTATCTTTGTTCAATGCATTCATAGTTTTCTGCCTAAGTGGTGTGTTTCTGATTGAGGTGTTTCTGTCAAAAACATGAGTTTTAATGGATAATGTCTAAATAATACGTTTTCAATTAGCAATGTCATAACATAAATAGTCTTTAAACTAGATGCACAATCTCATAACATTTTTAATGTAACATTTATGTTTATTTTGTAACAGTAACATCCACCCCTAGGGGTCAGCCACACTTAAGTGGCAATATACTACACTTTATCGTGCAGTTACTGTTAATACTTCATTTAGAGAATTAACATTGCTTGTTTTCACCTTTTCGATATCAGTGAAGAATTTCACTTGAAAAGAAGATATAAGATTGCCAGGTTTTTGTCTCTCTCACCAAGGTCAGCCGCTATCGGACGCCGACGAAGGGAAATAACCCTGAAATCCGGATCCGTT
>NC_068994.1:39998967-40004369 GCF_001194135.2 Octopus bimaculoides | reverse complement strand
TATATATATATATATATATATATATATATATATATATATATATATATATATGCACACACATGCTCATACACACAAATTTAAATAATGAATTATAGAATAGTATTTATTCTGCTTATTATTAAATATTGTATATATACATAAAACAAATATAATCTATTATTTTGGTGCCTAAAGAAAATATTACTGTATAAGAAAGATAGCAATAAAATGAAACCCAGAAAACTGCAAATAGTTTTATAGAATTTCCTCATAAATATGGTTGTCTAGGACTTCAGTAGGATACTTTCTTCTTCATCTCCTAAAAAATTTTCTCAGAATTCTGAGTAATATAATGAAATTCTAAAGATGTACAATCGGACTGTGTGCATTCAGTGTTGTTGTAACTGTCACAATACATATGGCTATATATAATGTAATAATGTGCTGTAGTATACCTTGTGACTCTAAAGCTGTAATTTCAAAGACTGCGATTATGGAATATCCAATCCTAAGCCTGGTGATATTAGGTGAAAAATAAATTCAGTTTTTATTATAGTTTCCGTTATTGTTTAAAATTGATTACATCAGAATTGGAGATATTAAAGTGCTTCTTGAACTCAGGATCAAGTTAGTTACAGTGGCTGAAGTTTAATATTTCCTTGGTAACAGCAGCAAGAAGAATGTTCCATGTGTAAATCACCTTGTAATGCTTAAAATTTATAAGTGTATTGAATATGTTCAGATTAAGAAATTTGGCACTTCTGGATATTTCAAATATTGCAGAATGCAACCAATATTACTGGTTGTATTTTTGCTACTTGCTGTTGTTTTATTTTCTTGTAATTCTTCTGGCACTTCTGATTATTATAATATTATTTTAGTTTTAACAACAGTGCTTCTCTTGGGCAACTAGATTCCTTGACTTCATTGTTACTCAAAAAGGTGATACTACTTTGTTTAGTTAATTTCTAACTTAATTCTGTAAGTCCAGTTTGTATCAGGATAACCAATACCTAGCCAATACCTGTATTTGAGATCCACACCCAGAATATAAAATAAAATGCACACCACAGGCACAATCATGGCTGTGTGGTTAAGAAGCTTGATTTTCAATCGTGTAGTTTGGTTTAAGGTTCACTTCTACTGCACAGCATCCTAGCCAAGTGTTTTCTTACTACAGCCCCAGGTCGACCAATGCCATGTGAGTAAACTGGTAGATAGAAACTTGTGGAAACCCATCGAATGTGTGTGTGTGTTGGCAACTCCCACCCATGGCTTGACAACCAGTACTAGTTTCTTGTTGCCCTCAGCAAAAGAGATTGATGGAATAAATACCCAACATAGAAATTAAAAAAATAATTACTGGAGTCAATTTGCTTTACTAAAATCCCTTGAAGATAGTGCTCCAGCATAGCCAGAGTCCAATGATTGAAACAAGTGAAAGATAAAAAGTAAACCTCTCAGATAATTTGAGAGAAAATCTAAAGTCAGAGGCTTTTTATAAAGGTTGATACAGCATGTCTCTATCTTTATCACATGTATTTCTTTCTTTATTGCACACAGGGGGCTAAACAAGGATAGACAAAGGGATTAAGTCGATTATATATCGACCCAAGTGTGTAACTGGTATTTATTTAATCAATGAAAGTCAAAGTTGACCTCGATGGAATTTGAACTCAGAACATAACAGCAGATGAAATACCACTCAGCATTTCACCCGGCATGCTAATAATTCTGCCAGCTCACTGCCCTGCATCATCACATAAGGAATTGGTAGAGATTCTGTAAATCATCTTGAGTAGTGCCTTAACACAGGGGTATCAAACATATGGCCTACAAGCTGTATCCAATCTGCAGCAATTTTTAATCTGTTATCCCAGCTCAAATTTATGCAATAAAAATTAATATAATTTATAAGAATTTTATAATTTTTCATGAGTACTTAAAACAATTCGTTTTTGGAACAGTGGTTCTCACAGCACATAAAGTTATAAATAATGATTTGTATTTTGGCACTAGGCCAGCAAGTTCAAGGAAGGGGTAAGACGATTATATCAACCACACATCACCTTACTGCTGCTTGTTTTACCGATCTCAAAAAAATGAAAGGCAAAGTCAGCTTCAGTGGAATTTGAACTCAGAATGTAAAGATGGCAGGAATACCATGAAGGATTTTGCCTGCATGCTATCGATTTTGCCAGCTAATCACTTTACACAAAGCTTTGAATAATAGCATACAAATACTGGGTTAAAAATCCCTTTTGGATAAGAATAGTCAAAAGAGACATGGGTTTATGTTCCACAGGCAGTCTTTGACTTTCTTTATCTTCAAGGGTTTTCCAACCCAATATTTACTTGTGATTATTATTTTTAATTTCAAAGTATTCTGCAAAAGATATATTACTGTTGTGCATTTCGAGTTGGAGTGCAACAAGAGTTGTGATTAACACTGGTTCTGATTTGTCAATTCAGTGCACACCAGGGAGTATTTTATCATCTCAACCGATGAAAAAAAATCAGTCACTCTTCAAGTCAAATCCCTAAGAAAATACCTAAAATCATTCAAGGAATAAACATAAACATGAGAAATAAAAAAATATATATAAAGAGACAAAATCTGTAAACTAATCCCTACATTAACGGTATTAATATAATTATTAAGAGTTACAATCTAAAAATATTGCAAAAGAGTATTATAGTAAACAAGGTTAAAACATTATGGAATAAGTAGATAATAGTAAAAAAATGTGTTAGTGTACAAAGTTACTAAAAGACGGATGTCAATATTGTTTATAAAATTAAAATAAGAAAACATGACTTATCTGCTGATGGGTAACTTTAAAGTAAATCAAAATGGCCGTGTTATAGAATTTATACTAAGAGGTCACGTGATAAATATGACGTCTATTACCCAGAAGTACATGCGTATTATAATTTCTAAAATTATAACGAAAATATCGAAAAAGAATATCTACCTAAAATAAAAGGTTTAATGAAGATTAATAATACTAAAATACTTAAAACTCTCAGATTTACGCAGAATAATAACTATACCAAATACGAAAGCTATATATTACTTAAATAATGTTACGAAAAATTGTAAAAGACTGTTCATATTATCGTTGAATACTTAAAGTAAAGGTAGTTATATGTTCCAATTTTGTATGATATTGTGATGATTAAAATGTATTCTAAAGCTAATTTGATGTATTTTACGATACTCATCATAACTATAAGTTGGCACCTAATCCTAGGTTTAAGTAAATAAGTTAGTTATCTAAACTTATTATATAATTAATTTAATTTATGTCTGCATTTAATATTACGTTCATTGTGGGAGTTAAATCAATTTTTTATTAGCTAATATTATGGCTTTAAATTCGTTAGTACATAATAAGCCGAGTTTATTCCCTATCCTTTATGAATTAGCCTTGCAAACTATTTCCCATTTTAACTCGTATTCTATTCTTTTAGATTTAAGTTCCCAAATATATTTACTAAGGCCCATAGAGTTCATTAAATTTCTGTTCTTAAAAGAATTCATATGTTGGGCCACCCGGGATTTAATTTTATATATATATATGTGTGTGTTTGTGTGTGTATACATACATATATATATATACATATATATACCAGAGAGTGTATTTGCATGTATGTACGAATTTTTTTCAAATATATCTTTGCATAAAATGTTTGCTTACACCTCAATTTTTTCCTTTCTTTCTAATTAATAAAGTTGTTATAATGTAGAGTGACCCATTTTTTCCATTTGCTTTGATCCACATCTAATGAATAGATTTTTTTAACAAAAACTATCTGTCTAGCTCCTGCAAGATCTAATTTATAGTTCAATCCAACTTACGAAGGGGAATGAATTTGACATCCCTGCATTAAAAGTTTTGCCAACCCACTACTCTGAATTACCACTTCTTATCAGCCCTAAAAGAATGGCAAGCAAATTGTGTGTGTGTGTGTGTGTGTGTGTGTGTGCATGTGAGGAATTCATTATTTTTGGTGGCTTACAGAATAGCATATTGGTAATATCAATGTTATTAGTTAGCAGAAGGTTGTGAGCTTGTAGAATCATTAGCAGAATGGGCAAAATGCTTAGCGGTATTTTGCCTGTTGCTCTGTTCTGAGTTCAAATTCTGCCAAGGTTGACTTCCCCTTTCATGCTTTCGAGGTCGATAAATTAAGTACCAGTTGTGTACTAGTGTTGATCTAGCCAACTGGGCCCCCTACCTCCCAACATTTCAGGCCTTGTGCCTATAGTATAAAGGATTAGCATGTTGGGAAAAATGTTTAGCAGCATTTTGTCCATCTTTTTGTTATTAATTCAAAGTCTGCTGAGGTTAGCTTTGCCTTTCATCTTTTGGGGCTAATGAAATAAGTACCAGTAGAATATTGAGAATGATATAATCGATTTATCCCCTCTCCCAAGACTGCTGGTCTTATGCCAAAATTTGAAACCAATATTGTTAGTCAGTAGAAATGACAGAATTGTTCCATAGTTTATTTATGTATAAGTACAGAATGCCTTCAAATTTTCCAAGGAAATGAAATGATGTGAAATGGTATGAAATAAAATAAAATATTCATGCTACATTTACATTAAAAAATTTTTCAACTTGCACTTGAAAATGTTTGTGCCTCACCTGACACACACACATCATTGGCTTCATCTCATATCTGAGAATTTAGTTTCTTCTCTGCTGAACGCATATATATATTGATAAATATAGCTAGACAGATAAGGTAATATTTGAACTGAGAGCACAGAAAGACAGAACAAACACATTGAAGCTTTCTGTTCTACATTTTAACCATTCTGTTAAATCATTACATTTTGATGATGCAGAATATATTAAGCACTGATTTGTTTTTCGAATATAAAATATATGCTGCTTACACTACATGATGCCTATAATGATAATAAAAGTTATTTTTAGATTCAGTAAGACTAATAGTCATATATCAATATGTATGTATGTTTAAGGGTTTAATTTCTTTAGATTTAAACAAAAATACTAGCTCTTTTATAATGATATAATGTAATTATAGCTTTATATAAGTTCTAAGTATATCATATATATGCCTAAGTAATAAAGGCTAGTAGGTTCCAATATTCATTGGAGAAAATTCCATTTAAAACTATTTCCTGTCACAAGTTCAGCGTATTAGTGTATATCAATAACTGATAATTAAATGAAGAATGCGAATCAAAACAAAAATAATTTCTTTTCTCAACTTAATTAAACAGACATCCTGTGAAAGTATAGAATATCAAAAGTCAATTATTATTTTAATCAATATGTTAGCTGTACTTGCTGATTATCATTAAACAGTGTTTAAAATTTTAAATCTATTTGTATTTTAATTAAAGAGTCTTCTTTCATATATATATATATATATATATATATATA
>NC_068994.1:39986263-39998594 GCF_001194135.2 Octopus bimaculoides | reverse complement strand
GGGTCATCCCATAAATAATGCAGTTTTTTATAGTTCTTTTATTTTTCAAAATTAAGATAAACAAAGCTGTTTTTTAATCTAAAATATACTCTCTTTCATTTTCTACAATGCTCTTCCATCTATCTGGTAGACTTACAATTCACTTGTCCATGATGAAAAATACTCCTCCACTACTGTTCTGACTGCATCTACAGGATTCATGTTTTTTCCATCCAAATAAATTTGAAGACTAAAGAATAACTGATAATCAGATGTGGCAATGGGATACTAATGTTTCTTCTTTCCTTACCCACTGTCTTCAGTGCTTGACATTTTTATAGAGAACCCATTTCTTATCATCAGTCACTATTTGGTCCAAAAAACGGTTCATTCATGAGATGTGGCAGCAAAGAAGAGCACACCTTCAATCTCTGCATGCGCTTAGACTCGGGAAGTTTGTGAGGAACCTTTGACCCAATTTGCTGACTTTTCTGATGGCATGCAGGTGCTGATAAATGTTTGCATGACCAAATCCAAGCTCTCTGCTAGTTCTTTAACAATTATGATGGGATTTTGTTCCACCAGGTTTTGCAGGACTTCCTCATTGAGCTCTACAGATTTTACAGGATGAGGCTTATCTTCTAGGCTGTAGTTTCCAGCTTGGAATTTCTGGAACCATCGCTGACACTGGCTTACACTTATTGTATGAACCCCATATACTGCATTAATATTTCTCACCCTTTCCATTGCTTTGTTGCTTTTATTGCACTCATGAAACAAAATATGCCAAAATCATTGAAATAATAACTGTTAAAATCGAACTGTACTCTTCAAAACTTGCACTATGAATAAGGACAAGGTAAAATTACTACCTGCTTTTATAGCAAGCTGATGCAGGTAGATTATCCCATCCTCCTTTGATTTTTAGTCCAGGCAATTGAAAAAACTGCATTATTTATGATATATATATATATATATATATATATATATATATATATATATATATATGTATGTATGCATGTATGTATGCATGTATGTATGTGCATGTATATAACAAATGCATACATTCACACAGATACATACATGTTTGGCTTCTTCTTCTAATCACAACTAGGAAGCGCTACAGAAATATTAAATCCACCTTAATACTGAACTGATGGGAAGATGCATTACCCAGTAGTTACAGTATTAGGTTTATGATTGTTTGTTGACGGGCTGTGATTCTTAACGTGGGTGTCCTTGAGCAAGGCACTTCATTTTGTTTTGATCTAAGCTGCACAGCTGACAGTCAGAGCCAGCAGGAGCTGGTGGAGTTCACCTGACAATGGAGTAACATCCCACTGAAGGGGAGGTGACAAGTTTTGTACTTTCAATCACCAAAACACGTCAGGTAAACTTTGACTCACTCAAGTTCCTGTAAGCTCAAGAGAGACATTTTTGTTCAATTTATGTATTTATTTATTTGTTTATTTATTTATTTGTTTATTTATTTATTTATTCATGGCCTTGGCTGGAATGTTATTTTATCGATCAACCCCAGACAGATGAAAGGCAAGTCCTGCATCAGTGAGATTTGATCGCAGAACATAATGTGCTAAAACAAAATACCTCGAAAAGCATTTTATCTGATACACTAGGAATTAAACCTATCCATCCTTATAATCTCTCCTATCAATTTACAAGCTAAGCAAATTCAGTGCACAAAACAGTTAAGTGTCTTTGCCAGGGACACATCAATGAGCAGTGAATAGGCTGTAAATTGTAAATTGTTCAACCAGCTGACACTGTTAATGTTAATACTTGCATAAAAGCAGCAAAGAGAAGATAATTCAGCAATAGTATAACAATAGTTTCATCTTATTTAATGATATATTTCCCTTGTCTATTAATATTATATGTTCTATATTTTTTTATTTTGTTAATATACTTAACATTTCTCATTGTACTTTCATCTTTACTCTGTATATGTGTGCATGTGTGCATGCATATATAAATATATATATACACACACATATACATACATACTTATATATATATATATATATATATTATATATATATATATAGGCATACATACAAACATGTATACATACATGCATGCATACATACATACATACATACATATATATACATACATGTATGTATGTACTTGATCCTACCATTAAAACTTTCTTCACCTGTGAAATATTAATGTACCAATTATAAAAGCAATTATTACACGTGAGATATGATGTTCAATAAAGTTAGAATAATGTGTCTTATTCTTTATTCTCTGTCCCCACCTTTCTCTCTCTCCACCTTTCCCATTATCCACCTTTCCTTTTTTCTCAATTTCCCTAACCCTTATGATAAGAGTGAACTATCCTTGCATAGAACACAAATTGCAACATAACATATTCATTCTTATGTTAATATAACATTATCATCCTTAAAATTAACATTAGGGAATCAAACAATAATGAATGCGGTTAAGTAGCTCGCCTTGCAACTATGTGGTTTTGGGTTCAGTCCTACTATGTGGTACCTTGAGCTATACCTTGTGGGTGAACTTGGTAGATAGAAACATACGAACATGCCGTATATGAGGTGTGATCAATAAGTATCAGGACTGTTGCCATGGTAACGAAGCTAAAGCATACAGAGTGAACTTATGATCAAATACAGTCTGGTTGTGACCATCCCCTAGGCATAGTGTTTCTTGGACTACATTTTTTAATGTGTCTTTTTTATATTTCTCAACTAAAGTGTGTAATCTGAGGTTGTTGTTGTTTTTGTTTAACCCTAGGCCACTCTTTATTGCATAGACCTATGATTAAGGTCATTCTAGCTGCAACCAGCCTGTGTTTTAAGGGATATCTGGGAGTACATTATTTAGTGTATTTTTTCTTATCTATGATAGTAATGAGTGATTTGAAGGAAATTTGGATGCTCTTTCTTGCAGGTCAAGCAGCCCCTTAATGCATCCTTTTTGGAGTTGATGTTTAGTTCTAAGTTTATCTTGATTGCCTACACCCATGATCAAAAGGCGTTCCAACAACGACTAATCATAATCCATCAAGGCTGAGATGAAGTTTGACAGGATCTGATAGATCCAGGGACTGCCTCATGATCCAATATCTGCCTCAACATAGGTTCTATGACTGAGCCCAACCACTTTACACTGTGTACTGATTGCTTTTTTTTCTGTTTTCATAATACCATCACAAGTGAGGCTGTCAGCAAATTTGCAAGAACTCTGAGAGATGTGACTTTATGCTAGGAGATGAGGGGCAAAAGAGGGATAAAAGTATGAGATGGGGTCAGAACAAAACAGTAGTGGCTGATAAAATAAAGAAGCAATCTTGGGTACTGGATTAGCGGAAGTGTTAGTGCATCAGACCATATACCTTATGTTATTCATTCTGGCACTTTGAGTGCTGAGTTTTTGAGCTTAACACCAATCCATCCTGGCCCTTGGGTGGGGTGCCTTTAACAGTGTTCTTTCTGTTGTTAGCATTTGGGTCAAGCCTCTGGCTTACAGATAACTTACTTCCTTCCTTTCACTTGTCATGGGAGCCAGGGAAAAATAGAATGGATGTGAGAGTCATTCTTCCCTTCCTGACTAATTGGTTAAAAATAATGTGCAGATATCAATGTAATTGTCTATGCTCCTCCTCCTAATTTTGTCAGAAATCATTTTTTATATCATAAATATAAACACAGACTGCTTGTTCAGAAATATCTATAGAACTTATTAAAATGTATATTAGAATTTTATCTTGATTTTTCTTTCCTATTTATTTATTTAGTCTGGTCTGTAAGGAAAAGTAAGATTCTTTTGGGTGATAAAATGATGCTGCTTTTGGACATGATCAATAACTTCATTGTTTAGTTATTATTGTTGTTTTATGACTATCCACATCAATTAATTGATAAAAAAAAATTGCTTAGCAAACACTTGTTGAAATAATTTGATCAATTTATTTATATTTTTCCTCCAAGTTTGCTTTACAACTACATGCTTCAGGGTCCAGTCCCATTGTATGGCATGTTATGCAAGAGTGTTTCATTGTATCTTTGAGTTTACCAATACTTTATGAGTGGGACTTGATAGCTGGAAACTATAAAGAAAGGCTAATATACTTGATCCATTGAGAAAATATTTAAAAGGAAAAAAGGAAAATAAGTGCCAGTTAAGATTACATTTACAATGAAAAAAAATCAGCATCACTGATAATTCTTGTCAAAACAAGGTAAAGAACTCTGAAATCCAAACTGATAAAAATTTGTGTGTGTATGTGTGCTTGCATTCACTGAAGCAGGCAACATCCTTTTATTCCTTAATCCACTATATAGCCTTGCCATTTGATATATAGATATCGATTATATAAGTATCAGACTGAAATAAGTATTGACGTCAAACTCATTAGCTATAAGCGTTTACAAGACCACACCCTAGCATAATTGCAGTTTGTCTGAAAGCAGCAAAAGAAAAAAAGATTAGGGTCCTATTCCTAACTGTTTTTAATACATATATACATACATGCAAGTATATATATATATATATATATATATATACATGCACACACATCTATATACATATATATATATATATATATATACACATGCACACACATATATATACATACACATACATACATGCATACACATACACATACATGCTACATACATGCATATATCCATATATACATACACGCATATATATGTAATGCATAATGCATACATACATGTATACATACATATTCACACATACATGCGCACACACATACATACACTCACACATACATACATACACTCACTCACTCACATACATGTGCACACACTTGTGCGCGCACACACACACACACACACACAACTAGAAAAGTCAATAATACAGAATATATATTATTTCTTGTGACTATATTTTTCTTTATGGTCAACTTGTGAAGCTACAAGTAACCTTTTTGTTTTCATATTTCTATCAAAGCAATATTTGAAATCTTTTTGTTTCAGGAGTATATTCATGCTAACTTTATAGTCATTTCAAGATCAAAGACAATATTTGTTTTTGGATGATTTCTGATGTCACATCCATATATATATAATCAAAGCTCAAGTGAGATACATCAGCTAAAATAACTTTGATATTTACAGAAACAATATTTTTTTTCTCAACCCCAGATATATTGTCACATTTTGCTAACAAGGTGTTACCATTTCTATTTTCTGTTTCATTTTTTTAATTTTTACTGCTATTACTAGGGACGCTATTGTTCCAGACTTGCCCACATATCTCCGAGCAAAACTGCTCCCAAAATAGATCTGTTCAATTACGTGTAAACCTAGGGTTAAGCTGTAACCATACCCTGCTTGTCTTATGCAATTTTTCTTTCAATCCATACCTTCCCTTGCGTTCTTCCTCTGTCCAGCTTTTCTACTCTTTAGATCTAACATAAATGTGCAATCGTCAGTCTCATTATAACTATTTTCCATATTATGCACTACCACCACCACCACCACCACCATCACTACTATCATCATCATCATCATCTTCCACAACTGCTGCCACCACCACTGCCATTGTCATCTTTGTTGTCATCCTCATCACCATCACAACCACCACCATCATCCCCATCATCATCATCATCATCATCATCACCACTGCACCACCAGAACCACAGCCATCAAAACCACCACAAACACCACCACCATCATCCCCATTACCATCATAAGGATACATAGTAATTTCATCTCTCTTTTCCAATGCTGGTATGTGTTGGATGGGTCTGCCTCACTATTATCATTTCTTTTACCAGTTCCAGGCAATGGGTTGTGGCCTTGCTGGAGCACTGGTACAAGTGTTGTAATCTATCAAAATTAACTGCAGTACTTATTTTAAGTTTAGTACTTATTGCATCAGTCACTTTTACCTGAAGCAGTCAGTTACAGGAAGATACAAAAAGAAACCAACATCAGCTGTTTGGTGGTGAGAGACAAACATAAAAACAAAGGCATAATATAAGACACTCTGCATTCAGAGCCCAAGTGTCACCACCATGTAACATTGCTGTTTGTACACAGGCCTCATACACTCTGCCTTCCACTCTGAGAGAGAGACTTTGGTTAGCAACGGAAGTAAATAACCCATTGAACTTTCTCCATCCTTTTCTTATTCTAGTAACTATACTCTCAGAACACTTTCTGCTATTAGGTCTAATTAGGTCTCAGAGGTAACAGAAAATGTTTACTACCTCAGGGGAGCCTCCAGGGCGTTAGAGAAAATTTATTTACTGTGCGTCCTTGGTGTTTGCTACACCTGCACATCTTTCACATGTAAACTCTACTTTCTCTATTAACCTTCCTGTGGTTCCACTGCACTTCTTTTGTGTTCACAGCTTGCACTTTATACACTAAATGGAATTCCTGCCTACACATTTCCTGTATATCTAGCAGGATCATTTATCAGAAGAGTGTAGAGTCTTATCAGTTTTCCTGCTTATTAAAACTTTGGTCTTCAGTAAGCTAACTTTTATATCCTTTGATTTCAGGTTTTGCTTCCAAATCTAGAATTCCTTTTCTAATTCTAATTCTATTATAGATTCCACAGTGAAAATGAGATAATCAGCATATAGCAGCTCCCAGAAGTTGGTCTTAAATTCCTCTGTTTTAGCCTGGGGTACAATCAGGGATAGGGGGGAACTGAGAACCAGGTTCAATAGAACCCCTACCTAGCATTCCTGTACATGGCTTGTTCAGCTTTCATGAGCTATTCATCAACTCCTACTTCCTTAGAGACTACCAGATCATGAAGTAAGGGACTCTGCTGAAAGATTTCTCCATGTCAATGAATGCTGAGTACAATTGCTTAGTCTGAGCTGAATACTTTGCCTTCAGTTGTTTGACTAAAGAGATGGCATTGATGGAGATTCTCCCTGATACAAAAGCCAAACTACATCTCATCTGGTCTAATTCTGTTCTTAATTATTTGGGCAATGAATCTCTCCATAACATTCATGCCCTGTGTCTAATGTAATGTTCTATTGCTGACAGTAAAATTAATTGTGTATGCATTGCCAGGCCCTGTATTAAGAAGAATATCCCTAATTCGAAATTTCCCTTCAGATATTTGTATTCATTGTTATTACATTCATCATGACTGCTTTACTTTTCTTTCTTACAAATCAAAGTAGTATTTAGTGATCTGCTTTCCACAGGATGAAATGTATTGGGCTTTGAAATCCATCAAGAGCTTTCATCAGCTCAGTATGGGAACTTTTTGTTTCATTCGAAGACACTATAAAAAAACTATAAATTTTCATAGACCAAGAATTGAAGTAGTGCATTATGCAATTAATCTCTCAGTTGGAAAATGCTTTTGTAAGTACATAACGAATAAGGTACACAAATGGACTGAGTCTGCTCTAAAACAAGGGAACAATACTGAAAAATTAGATCGTTATATAACACATATTAAATTTATATAAAAAAAACACAAGTAATTGAATGCTGCTCATTTTGGAGTAAAACAGAAAGCAGAGTAGTCATGGTTACTGCATAACTTCAATAAATTAATTGATATTTTGAGTTTAGAGCTAAACCATTGTAACTAGTGGTAGACCTGGTTTAGTGATGCCTGCACTGTTAGTTTTCTGGCTATTAAAAAAAAGAAAAGTTCACTGCAGATAATTAAAGACATAGTCTAATATAGCTGCTGTGTGTGCTTGTGTGTTTGTCCAAGTGTATGTATGTATGTATGTACATATGTGAAAGTGTGTGGCTTAGCATTTATATGTTCGTCTCACATTCACTAGGCACTGTGTTGACTCCTTGAGTAGGACACTTCATTTCATGTTACTTAAGTAAACTTAGCTGAAAATCCATTTCAGCAACAGCTTGGAGTATTAACCCTGTGACAAACTGGCATTCTGTTCAATAGAGAGTTTTGTACTCTCAGCCACTTAAATGCCATGGATACCAGGATAGCATGTTGCCTAACAAGCCAGCCTGTAGGCTCAAGAGAGACTAATGTGTGTGTGTATCTGTGCGTGTGCATATGTGTGCATGCATGTGTGAGTGTCTGTGTATCTGTGTTGCTGTCTGTGTCCATGTGTGTGTTCGTGTGTGTGCCTGTGTGTCCATGTGTGTGTGTGAGTGTCCGTGTGTGTGTGTGTACCTGTGTGTGTGTGTGTGTGTGTGTGTGTGTGTGTGTGTGTGTGTGTGTGTGTGTGTGTGTGTGTGTGTGTGTGTGTGTGTGTGTGTGTGTGTGTGTATGTATGCATACATGACTTGCATCCCTTTATGTCAAAAGGTAACTTACATTTTCAATAAATTGTGATTGATATTATAAGGTTTGATATGATCAACTTCAAAATGCTGATGCTCCAGCATAGATAATGGTTCAAAGACTGAAACTAATAAAACAATAAAAGAATACCATTTGATGAACGACACTGCTACCAATTACACCAAATGGATTTTACCAATTCTAACAACAAAAATATTACCAATAATTTTTTTACTGGATAAGCTAACATTATTGCTCTATGTTGTCATATCACAAGAGAATAACTGAACAACTTTGCAGCTCCTCATCTACCAATAGATAGGCTGGCCTATTAATGTCTGACAGACCAGTAACAGAATTTTTTTTGTGTTTCCTGCTAAGAGATAGGAATTGCAGTGAACTATGATAGAATTTTAAAAACTAATTCATATATACAGATGTGGTTGTATGGTTAAGAAGCTTGTTTTGTAACCTTGTAGTTTGGGATTCAGTCCCATTGTGCAGCACTTTGGGCAAGTATCTTCTATTATAGCTGTGAGATGACCAATGCCTTGCGAGTGAATTTGGTCAACAGAAACTGTGTAGAAGGCAGTGAGCTGGCAGAACCGTTAGCATGCTGGGCGAAATGCTTAGCAGTATTTCGTCTGCTGTTACGTTCTGAGTTCAAATTCTGTCGAGGTTGACTTTGCCTTTCATCCTTTCGGGGTCGATAAATTAAGTACCAGTTATGCACTGGGATCGATGTAATCGACTTAATACCTTTGTCTGTCTTTGTTTGTCCTCTCTATGTTTAGCCCGTTGTGGGCAATAAAGAAATAAGAAACTGTGTAGAAGTCCATTGTATGCATGTGTGTGTGTGTGTGTGTTTGTGATAGTTACATCACCACCATTGGACAAATGGTACTGGTTTCTTTATGTTTCTGTAACTTAGAGATTCAGCAAAGTGAGACCAATGGAGTAAGTAGTGAACTTATAAAGAAAATAAGTAATGGGTCAATTTGTTCAACTAAAAGACCTTCAAAGTGGTGCTTTAATGGCTGCAATCCAATGACTAAAACAAGTAAAAATCTAGCTGTTGTTGTTTAGCCTCAGATCAAATATACCTGTGATTGAGTGTGTTCTAGCTTTAACCACCTCTTCTGTTATATCTCAAACTGTACTTTCAGATGGAAGAGAAATTTAGTTCTTATTTCTAGCAAGTTTAATAACATTATACAAGCTCACATCCCAAAGGTTAATTTGTTTTAATCAGTGTGTTATTAGAAATTTAATTAGTTCCACTATATTTTGGCTCTCTAGAAACAAATATTTCTAAAACAAAGCTTCTTTTTATTCAATAATTTATTGGTGAGTCTGTGAACTGGCAGAATCATTAGCATGCCAGGCAAAATGTCTAGCAACATTTTGTCTCTCTTTATGCTCTGAGTTCAAATTCCACTGAGGCCAACTATGCTTTTCATCCTTTTGAGGGTCAATAAAATAAATATCAAGTTAAGCACTGGGGGTCATTTTAATTGATTCACTCCTTCCCTGAACTTGCTGGCCTTGTGCCAAAATTTTAAAGCAATAAGTTATTGCTTTATCAAAGGGACCAATAAAATAAGTACATCATCATTTAATCTCTGTTGTCCATGCTGGCATGGGTTGGATGGTTTGACTGGGCTGGCACACTGGAAGGCTGCGCCAGGCTCCAGTCTGATTTGGCATGGTTTTCTATAACACCAACCATTCCAAGGGTGTAAGAGATGCTTTTACATGCCACCGACAGGCATGCCACTTGCATGACACCGGTATCTGCCATGACTGCAATTTTGCTCGGCTTGATGGGTCTTCTTCTCAAGCATGACATAATGCCAAAGGTCTTGGTCATTGCCTCCATGAGGCCCAATGCTCAAAAGGAACACAGACACCTCACTTCTATGAGTCCCAACACTTGGTTTAAAAGTAAGTACTGGGGTTGATTTGTCTAACTAAACACTTCAAGTTGGTGCCCCAGCTTGGTCACAATTCAATGACTGAAACAAGTAAAAGATAAAAGATATCAAGAAGTGGTCAATTGTCTTTTGTTCAGTTGTATAAGGACAGGTTATCTAAAACAATTCTGCAAAGGTAGATTAAGTAGACCAGTGGTTCTTAACGGGGATCCATATGACCTCTAGGGGTTCATGTAAGACTTTTGGGGGTCCATGCAAGCAAAATAGTAAATTAGGGAGCCACGGTAGTATTTTAAGTGTTCATGTAAAGTTTTGACTTAAACGTCTACTGCAAGCAACAGGTTTTTTTCTCTCAAATTTACATACTTCAACCTTTAAAAGTTAATGTGTGAATAACAAAATAGGAATTTTGAAAGAAGTATTTATAAAACTAGTTTTAAAATATCAAATGGTTATGGGAGTGGGGGTGAGGTCCACTAGAATAAAATGGTTGCCAAAATGGTTCATAGGTAAAAGAATTGTCAAGAAACACTGATCTAGACAATAGTAGTCTTCAACCTTTTGTAGTTCAGTTCCCCTTTCACAAAATAGTTTAAAAAATACCTCCTACTTATGTTTTATAAATGTCCTGTCTCCATGTTTAGATATTTCCAAGGACTTATGCTTCCTATCTCAAATATTTATGGAAATCACAAAAGAAGACAAATACACACGAAATAAAATTATATTGGACCTTGGCACATCATCAATCATGCTGCTACCTCACTGATAACGCAATTTTATATTTCTATTCATATTCTAATCCCAACAAGGTCTCCCCCACTTCCTTTTTTTAATATATTTAAAATATAATTATTGCACCTGGTTTAAATATTTTATTTCTATATTTCTGCGAAATTACATTAGCAGCCCCTTTCCCACCATTCAACACCCAGCATTCCCATAGCATCCACTTGACATTTACCAACCTCTTACAAACCCACCCCCAACCAACAAGGATTTTTTGTTGCCTACTGACTTAAGACATCAAAAAAAAGGAGTTGGGAGTTTTCTTCCCAACGACTTAGTTCTGAGTTCAGTCTCACTGTGTGACATCTTTGGACAGTACCTTTTACTGTTGGCCAACCTTGTGAGTGGATTGGACAGAAACTGAAATACACCTGTCATATATATAAAAATAGGTATATACATCTCTCTCTCTCTCTCTCTCTCTCTCAGTATATATATATATATATATATATATATATATATATATATATACACACATGCATACAGCGTGTTTCAAAAAGTTTGATATCATTTGGGGCGTAAATATCACAGAAACTACATAGTCAAAGCAAATGAAACTAAACAGGCTTAATGTTGAACAACATAAAATTTATTCCTCCAAATTTGAATGAGAAATTCAAAGGTATATGGATTCCATGAACGATTTCACCAATGTTCAATATGCGCACCACCTGAGACATGGCACATTTCAAGTCGGTAGTCCAGCTCCTCCCAAACATGCTTCAGCATGTCTTGGTTAAGAGTCTCCAGTGCAGTAGTGACTCTCTGCTTGAGTTCCTCTGTCTTTTTAGGTCAGCTGAAACCAGTTTTGGCATAAACTTGGCAGACACATGTCTCATACCCAAATCTTCAATGATAATGGACTGAACTGCATCATAACTAATCTGCACATCTTCTGATAACTCACAGATGGTGATTCAAGGATCTCCCTTCACAGCTGCATGCACATCTGCAATGTTTTTCTCAATTCTGCTGGTTGTGGGTCTCCCAGAACGTTCGTCAATATCGACATTTTTTCAGCCATCTTGGAAACGTCTGAACCATTCATACACTTGTGTGTGGCTCTTACACTCCTCTCCATACACTTTCTGCAACTTTGCGTAGACCTCCAAGCAGGTATCACCATGAAAACTTTCTCTGTTATAGTCAATGCGACAATCATACACTACACACCTGCCTTCCAAGCATTGCTCTAAACAGCAGAAGTTAGGTAGAATGTTTAAACTTAGTGCAAATACACAACAAAGTTGAAGGTCAATCTGTGCCAAGCAGCTTCACTCTGCATGCTTTAACTTCGTTACTATGGCAATAGACCGGTACTCATTGATCAGACCTTGTGTATTGATATTTACATATATATATATATA
>NC_068994.1:39979835-39981793 GCF_001194135.2 Octopus bimaculoides | reverse complement strand
AAATATACAGTGCGTGTGTTTTTATTGGCTAAACTGGCAACATGACCATCCCCAAGTACAACAACAATATATATATATATATATATATATATATATCTTGGCTTGGCTTTGCTGACGAAGATTAGGAAGGCTGTTGACAATGTCCATGTCATCTACATGCTTGTTCAAGACTGATAAGCCCGATGTGGGATCAACATATCCAATTGCAGCGATAACAGAGGTATGGTTGTGCAGAGTCTGATGATGCGGCTGCATTATTTTTTCACCTCTGTATTTCCTTGTTTTGACACCTCATAATTGTAAATGGCTGGTACTGTCATACCAGCAATGACATTTATTTTCAATATTCTGCAAGATCATGTCTAACCATGAGCAAATGTAACCCTGCTTGGAAACAGGTGAGGGTGGGTCCCTCTGCATGGTAACTTGGCAAGTGTTTTCTACTATAGACCATGGCCAACCACAGACTTGTGATTGAATTTGGTTGACAGAAACTGCAGCATTGTTCATCAGAAAATGACCAAAAAATGTGTTTATAAAGAGGAGTTGTTTGCTTCATACTGGTCATGTGCCAATTCTGCCCATAAGACAGGAACAAATAAAGCAATGTGGTTATAGCTCATAACTCCCAGGCAACACCGGGGTGCATTGCTAGTATAAAATAAAATTGATATATAGGTACTGGTGTGGCTGTGTAGTAAGAAGCTCGCTTATCAACCACATGGTTCTGGGTTCAGTCTCACTGCATGGCACCTTGGGCTAGTGTCTTCTACTATAGCCAAAGCCTTGTGTCTGGATTTAGTGGATGGATACTGAAAGTAGCCCGTCAAAAAATATATATATATAGATATATATGTATGTATTTATATGTGTGTGTCTTTGTGTCCGTGTTTGTCCTCCATCTATTGCTTAAAAACTGATGCTGGGGGTTTATGTCTCCCATAACTTAACAGTTCAGCAAAAGAAACAGATAGAATAAGTACTAGGTTTACAAAGAACAAATCCTGGGGTTGATTTCTTTGACTAAAATCCTTTAAGGTGGTGCTCCAGCATGGCTTCAGTCAAATGACTGAAACACGTAAAAGAATAAAAGAATATATATATACAAAAAAAATAAAGCTTTATTGCATTATTTTATTTTATTTTATTATTATTTTTTGACAATAAAAGTAGGTGTGGGAAAGACATTGCAGCTGTGTACACATCCTTATATTTAATCATGGATTTTGTGGGTGGAAAAAATTATCATGCATGGAGTTAAATGATAAATTAATGACCAGAAATAATGCAACAGTAAAATAGCGTTAGCTTAATTTATGTAGTGAGAAAAGAAATTTGAATTTAATGATAATTACATCTCAGTGATGAAAATAATCATTTTCAAAATATCCAATTATGGTTTTAAAAAAAAAAACCAGAAAAAAAGGTAGGAAGGCCATCTTGAAATGTTAATTAATTAAAATTAATTAAATACAGAATGCAGTGGTGTAGTTTTAATTAATTAGAATCTTTTGGTTAAACACCAATTTTACTATTACCTATTCCAAATTAGTTAGGATGGTCACAGCTGGAATGCTTTGATTATAGGTTTGCTGTATCAGAGCTGATCTGGAGCTAAGCAATAATAGCCAGAGGAAAAGAACAATATTTTTCTATCGATAACAAACACTTTGTATTTGATAGTGCTCGCTTTGGCTCTTTTTTAATCTCTGGAACATTTTAATGAGTCTATCGGCAGAACTGTATCAAGATACACAACACTGTCATTGCAGCTTGGCATTGTTCAGGTGTCTGTAATTAGTTACTATGGAATATGATTGATAACTTTGGACTTGTTGGTATAGTCATTGTTTTAAGCTATTTTTGTGCTTTGAGTTGACTTGGATCAATTATAGATATACATACATATGTGCATACATACATACATACATACATAAAAAGATATATATATATATATA
>NC_068994.1:39976819-39979362 GCF_001194135.2 Octopus bimaculoides | reverse complement strand
ATAAGTCAGTTATAGATTAGTTTAAGGGGATTAGTAATAAGCACAGCTGCAAATTTACGCAGTTCGATATTGTTGATTTTTACCCATCAATATCCAGACCTTTGCTCCTGAAAGCATTAGAATTCGCCAAGCAGTATGTCAATATCGATAGCTCGGAAATAGACATTATAATGCACGCAAGAAAATCACTGCTTTTTCATGAAGGATCCACCTGGATTAAAAAGAGTGAAGATTCTGTTTTCGATGTACCGATGGGGGCATACGACGGGGCAGAATTGTGCACGCTTATAGGGGCTTACATTCTACATTATCTAAAACAGGAATTTCCATTTATAGATGCAAGATTATATAGGGATGACGGTCTTATAGTCACCCATAATTTAAACGGCCACGAACTAGATAAGCTCAGGAAGGATCTTATAACTTTCTTCCAAAGGATAGGTTTACGGATAACAGTAGATACCAACCTAAAAAAAAGTAGATTTCTTAGACGTAAATTTAGACTTGGATTCGAGTAACAGTTTTTTTGTTATATTTCTGTTGCTTTTAAATAAAGTATATATATATATATATATATATATATATATATATATATATATATATATACATACATATATTAATAGTAATGGTAAGACCTCGATATTATGTAAATAGAGGAATTTATCTGTAATATAATATGTGACAATTATTCGGTTGCCATAATAAAACCCCGAGTTTCGGATGTCGGAGCGGAAACCTGCTCAGACATCTCTTCAGTTATTGAGGCAATCAAAATATGCCTGTAATTTTTTTCCAAAAGTTTCTTAGAGTGTAGTTCTCTGGATGGTATAGGTATGTTTTACATAGAATAATTGATATTGTAGGCATCCATATTGAATTCTTCTGCATATTTTGGTTGCCTCAATAACTGAAGAGATACCGGTGCAGGTTCCTGCTCCGACATCTGAAACTCGGAATATATATATACGTGTGTGTGGGTGTATGGAAATATAAATGATTAAGTTATGTGACATTAGCTTATGACTGTTTCTGGACTCAGTTGAGTGCCTGAATAAGACCTTATAGCTTCATTGGAGTCCCGAATATATATGTATATATATATATATATATATATATATATATATATATATATATATATATATATATATATATATATATATATATACATACACGCAAATACATATACACTACTCCACTTGGTTAAGAGTTCTTGTCTTGTGGGTATTTAGACCTCTCCAATGCTGGTGGCATGACAAAAGTACTCAGTACATCCAGTGAAGTGGTAGTTGTTTGGAAGGACATCCTTCTCTAGAAACCATGCAAAAGCAGATATTGGACCTTGACACAACCCTTAGACTCATTGGTTTATGCCGTACCATCCAACCCATGCCATGTTGGAAAAGGAGTGTTAAATGATGATGATGATGACGATGATGATGATACATCTAGTATCTACCTAATTACTTGCAAGGTTTTGGCCAGTCTGGGGCCATAGCGTCAAACACTTGCCAAAGGTGCCATGCAGTGTGACTGAACCTGGTACCATGTAGTCGACAAGCAAATTTCCAAGCTATATAGACATGTCCATGTCTATTATACAATGCAGTTTATGACAGACATGGTTGATATATCTCATGGGTTAAGTGACCACAAAGAAGCTATCTTGAGGGTCCCATCTTGAGGGTCCCATCTTGAATAGTCGTACACTAAGGTCAGACTGTAGCATTGCACAAGTCATAATAATGATCATGAGTATTAAGTTAATAAGCGTTAAACTGAATATACTATAGTCATGTAGGCAGCTAACATACTTATCCACACCACTTAACTGTATTTTCATTATGTAGAAAGCCTTCCTAGAAGATTCCCCTCTCCCTTGTCAGATAAACATATATAAAGCATGTGTGACAAGCTACATTTAAACGTGTTCTTCCAGGTAGATGATGAAATATCAGTACATGAGTTATTTCCCATGAAACTGCTGTTTCCTGGAAATGATTGCATTTATAAATATTTATATTTTTCCCTTTATTTTTTTTAACAAACTTTACCATCTAACATATAAATAAATAGCTTCGTAATTACTTTATTATCGATTTGCTTTTATTTCATTATAGTTTCTTAAGTGTTCCACTCAGAATTTTCATATTTTTTTTTCCTTTATGATACAATCAATGAGTTCTATGACAATAGGGGGCATCTTAATGTGTGTGTGAACACAGCCGTCTGTCTCGGAGCTGTTAGCAATGCAGTGTCATGGTTGAGATGGTTTCTGTCTAACATTTTATTAATGACTTAGGCAATATAAGATAGGATGTGTATATACGTGTGTGTGTGTGTGTGTGCGTGTGTATGTGTGTGTGTGTGTGTGTGTGTGTGTTAGTGTGTCTGTGTGTGCATCTACAAGCACACTACCCTCACACAGTCGTGCTCAGGCGGAGTGGATTAGACATGATTCTCTCCCTTACAAAAGAAAAGCAACTGACTTAATAATGGCATGCACACACACACACACACACACACACACACACACACACACACAC
>NC_068994.1:39971546-39976378 GCF_001194135.2 Octopus bimaculoides | reverse complement strand
TATATATATATATATATATATATATATATACATACATACATACATACATATATCAAGAGAGATGGGTTTGTGTGTGTGTGTGTATAGATAGATAGATAGATAGATATATGGTTGTGCATATATGCGTGTGTCTTCATACAATACAACTCCGGTATTGTGATCACACTGCAATGAAACCTTTTCATTGGGATCCATTAATTTTGATAGCTATAACTGATGATATTACCAATGATTATGATAAACAATTTTTTCTGTGTATATGTACATACATAAATATACAAACACACACACACACACATGTGTTTATATGTGTGTGGTGTGTGTTTGTGTGTGCATCTATATGTATGTCTTATCTGATATTATTGACTGACATTCTGGAAAACAACAAAATGTTTACTGATGGTGGAACCTCATAGATTTACTAAGGGAGAATTTATTGGTAATATTGGATTGAATTTTGCCTTTATTGGCTTATTCAGTCTGTTGAATAAGGCATTAAGGTTCTTGTCAATCCAATATATATGTGTGTATCTATCTATCTATCTATCTATCTATCTATCTATCTATCTATCTATCTATCTACCTATCCATCTATCTTCCTCCCTCCTCTCTCTCTCTCTCTCTCTCTCTGTAGATATATATATATTCTCCCTCTCTTCTTCCCTCTCTCTCTCTTCTTCCCTCTCTCTCTCTTCTTCCCTCTCTCTCTCTTCTTCCCTCTCTCTCTCTTCTTCCCTCTCTCTCTCTTCTTCCCTCTCTCTCTCTTCTTCCCTCTCTCTCTCTCTAGATATATATATATGTATATAAAGAGAGAGAGAGAAAGAGGGTGCATTTTACATGGCATTGACACCTGTAAAGGTGCTGGTGCCACATAAAATGCACTCGTGCTGGTGCTGCACATATGCACTCATGCCAGCGGCATGTAAAAAGCATCCAACATATTCTGTAAAGTGGTTGGCATTAGGAAGGTCATTAGTTACCATGCCACAACAAACAACTGGAGACTAGGCAGCTCTTGGCTGGCCAACTCCTGGCTGGCCAGCTCCTGTCAAACCATCCAATCTATTCCAGAATGGAAATGGACATTAAACAACAATGACGATTTTGGTGAGCAGAATATTACTGGTTATTGTATAACTGGTAGGAATGTTACTGAGTTTTGATAGTAATGTTGACTACTCTTCTGACATGTTGAAGTAGAGAATGACATACATGTGCATACACACACACACACACACACACACACACAACTGACATGGTTGGGCCATGCCAAACACCAATCCATGGCAAGTAACTCTTCTTCCCCTCTTGGAAAATTTTATAATTTTTCACTAGGTTTCCTTCTCGCTCATTTTATTAACACCAAGTCAGCTAGAGTCTATATACTCCCAGCATGTATGGAAAATCATCAATGGTAGTTTATGTAAAACTAATAGTAACTTTCTGACCAGTTATACATCATAACTATTTATATGCTGCTCAATGACATAAACATATGACTGCTTTATTTCTCATATGTAATGTGGTTTTTTCCTGAGGTACAGGCTGGTAAGGCTGGTTTCCTGGATTGTGTGATCTGTTCTTGGCCATGAGTATACAGCCATCATCATCACATATATATATATATATATATATTATTTTAATAATAAAAGCTAAAATCAATAATAATTTTAACAGGTAGCCAGTACGGAAATATAAACCTTATAGGTAAGTTATACAGAATATTTGATAATTATATACATAATTATAACAAGGGGTCGGTTTTATGCCTCACCATGCACCATATGAAATAGACGCTAAAATCTTTTTTACTACCTTAAAATCTCTGAGAATAACACACTTTATTGTAGGCAAGCAAAAGAAAAATAATGAATCAATAAAGCTGATTAACCATGGATGCATTTCGAACTTAAAGTAAAAGATAATTTTACTTACTGTTACTTTCAGCACAGTATTTCATATAAGTTCACCAGTGTTTCAAAATATGCACATGATCAGCGTCATCATATGTCTGATATCTATCCCCACTTGTAGAAATATACTGCCGAGTATAGTTCATGTCTTCCTTTCATACCCACATGTGTGTTAAGATCTCAACCACAATAAATGCAGTTTCGATCATGGAGTGAATTTATTCAAATGAGGGTGAAATCAATAATAATTTTACCAGGTAGCCAGTGTGGTAGCATTATTTCTCTTTTGCTTGCCTACAGTAAAGTGTGTTATTCTCGGAGATCTTAAGGTAGTAAAAAAAACTTTAGCATCTATTTCTAACGGTGCATGGTGAGGCATAAAGCTGACCCCTTGTTATAATTATGTATATAATTATAAAATATTATATATATATATATATATATATATATATATATATATATATATATACATACATATGTATGTATGTATGTATGTATGTATGTATATGTCATCATCATCATCGGCATCATCCTTTAACATCAGTTTTCCATGCTAGCATGGTTTGAATGGTTTGACCAGAGCTGGAAAGTAGAAGAGCTGCACTAGGTTCCAGTCTGATATGGCTCGGCTTCTACTGGTGGATGCCCTTCCAAACACCAAACACTTTACAGAGTGTGCTAGATGATCTTCATGTGGCACCAGCATTGGTACTTTTACATGGTGCTGGCATGAGTGCTGCTATGTGGTGTTGGCACAGGAGCTTTTTATGAGGCACTGACACAGGGCTCTTGCAGGCTAATCCTCTCTAGCAGAGGGAGTGGCATTACAACAATGCTGTGGAGGATGGGTCTTCTTGAGTACAGTAAGGCACCAGGTACTTCATTCCTTTGTCGTCTCTTCCATATCATCCTTCAGTACTTCGGAAGACACTGGATGAAGTACTAAAGGGCAATATATGAATGTGTGTGTATGTGTGTGTATACATATATATAGACGTTGGTTGTAAATTGTGAATAAGCCACCTTTAATTTTTATATATATAGATGTCAGTTGTAAATTGCAAATAAGCCATATATGTATCTATATCTATAAATATATACTGTTGTGTCTCGGGAGAGTCATTTTCTTATTGTGCCTTAAAATTTAACACTCACCATTAAAATTTCCACTTATTTCTTATTTTTATTTTCCTAAAATTTTCGTTGCGTCTTGCAACCTTTTCAATAGTCTTCAAATCCAAAAACGAAATATAAATATATATATATATGCACACACATATACCTATACGTATAAATTTGTATATGAATATACATACATAGATACATACATACATTCATAGATAGATACATACATACATATATATATATATATATATATATATATATATATATATATATATATATATATATGCATATATATATATATGCACACACACATACACACGTGTGTGTGCGTACATGTACATATGTGTGTCTGTTTGTGTCTGTGTTTATCTCCATCATCATATTGTTTGACAACCAATGTTGGTTTGTTATGTCCCCATGACTCAATGGTTTGGTGAAGGAGACCAATAGAATAAGTACTAGGGTTGATTTGCTTGACTAAGCCCTTCAAATTGGTACTCCAGAATAGTCACAGTCCAATGACTGAAAAGAGTAAAAGATAAAAAAGGTAGACATACGTAAATGTAAAGTCTGATGAAGCCACAAAACTTCAAAGTGACTCATCTTTTTCTTTGTAAAAAAACAAATTTGATGTTCTCTCTTTAAATATACTGAGCAATCCTTCAATAAATGATTGATTGTTCTCATGTACAGACACACATAAAAACATACCTGCAAGTGTGTGTGTATGTGTGTGTGTGTGCGCGCGAGTGTGATTCTTCTTACCTTTTTTTACTGATTTCTGTCATTAGATTGCAGCCTTGCTGGAGACTGACTGCAAAGTGTGTGTATATATATAGTGTGTATATATATAGTGTGTATATGGAAATTCATGTATGTGTATGTGTGGATTTAGAAGTAGCATTTGGTGTAGTGGTTAGGTTGTTACACGCATGATCATAAGATTGTGGTTTTGATTCTTGGACCAGCGGATGCACTGTGTTCTTGAGCAAAACACTATATTTCATATTGGCAAAACTGAGTTACCTTGAGTCGGATTTGTGTCTTGTTCTGTTGGCCAAACATATGTTGGTGCAGAAATGGAAAGCCATGATAGACTGCAGGAGGGAATTTATGTCCCAGAATCCAGGAAACTGGTCTTATTAACCTATGGATTGGTAACAGTGGTGTATATACCTGGTGTGCTAGGTTTTTTTTGCTGCACACCCATCGAAAATGGCAAATTTGTTATAAAATATTAATCATACTCATTAATTTAATCACAAATCTTAATCTAAAAAGTTTTATTATACTCCTGCTTGAAATTTGGTGGCATTGGGTGTGGTAGCACACCCAATACAACCGCCAACATTTGCCACCGTTTATGAAGGACCTTTGATCCCTTTTCTCCGATACACAAGTGTGTGTGTGTTTGAGTGTGTAGTGTGCTTTCTTTTATATGATAGGAGATAAGCTAACTATAAGCCCACTGCCAACTTCTCACTAACTAACTAACAACTCAGCCATTTGTGTGTTTTCATCTATTTCTTGTTACAGTACGATGTAATTGCATGATGTCAGTTTTTTTTCTTATATCTGAGGATTGACTGCGTGTTTTGCAAACACCAGAATAACAGACTGATGGATCATTTGAAATACATTACTGTACTTTATGCTGGTATGGAGTACTTTTACTCACATTTGCTAAAATGTATTTATATACATACATTTATTCATGCATACACACTCAAATACATACATATGTATGGAAATATTATATATATATATATATATATATATATATATATATATATA
>NC_068994.1:39969257-39971386 GCF_001194135.2 Octopus bimaculoides | reverse complement strand
TATATATATATATATATATGTATGTGTGTATTTATGTTTGCATGTATGTATGTATGAGAGGTGCTCAAAAGTTCCTGGCTATAAGGGTATTGCAAAGGGTATTAAGGGTATTTCTTTTACAGGGCTTAGAAAAACTGAAGGACCACTGCAATGAGTGTGTGAATCTGAGAGGGGAATAACTTCAATAACATCACAATTAACTGATATTCCTGTATTTTCTTTTATCCAAAGCCAGGAACTTTTCAGCACCTCCTTATACGTATGTATATATGTGTGCTGCCTCAGCATGGCCACAGTCTATTGTCTGAAACAAATAACAGATTAAGAGATTAGAGATACTGCACATTGCAAAACAAAGTTAGATTGAAAAACTACTAGTGAGTGGTACTTACATACTCTATATATTCTCATCCAAAAATAGATTAGTCATGGAAGCCAGACTTATAATGCAATGCCAGAATAAATGTGGAAACAACACATACATAAAAAAATTAACAATTTGTGGCTAAGATGGAAGATTAAGAGGCAAGAATATTTATGCAGTTAAGCTTACATAAATTTGACCACAACAAACGAACTTGTTACTGATGATGTTGAAACCTAACAGTCAAAAGCAATTTATTGTTAAAATTCAAAAGTCCGATTACTAAATGAATGGATGCTGACAAAGTTCCTGGCTTTAGATAAAGTAAAATACAAGAGAATCAGTTAATTATGATTTTATTCAACAAATTCTATTATAATATGAAGGGGCATTGAAATGTTCCTGGCTTTGGGTAAAAGAAAATACAGAAGGACCAGTTAATTATGATTTTATCCAACATATTCCTCTCTCAGATTCACACTTATTGCAGGGGACCTTCAGTTTTTCTAAGCCATGAAAAATAACTTGGAAGGTTGGGCCTTTAGCCAGGCTTGTTGCAATACCCTTAAAACCAAGAACTTTACAGCATTTCTTCATATGTGTGTATGTGTATATTTATCATCATCATCATTATCACCATTTGATGTACATGTTCTATGATGGCATGGGTTAGACTGCTTGAAACCCTTCCTGGCACCAGCTGTTTCACAACATAGAATTGTTGAAGGAGGGAATCAAGATAGTTTCTGAGTATTGGGCTGTTATTGATTTCGCAGTAGTGCCAGTGGCTGTCCTGAATTTCTAGGACCACAGTCTAAGACAGGATGTTGGTGCTGACACTTGACTTGGGAAAGAAAAACTTGGTTCACTAGTGACAACAGTTAGCTAGTGTGCATTTGTGTGAGTGTGTATATCTGGTATGTGGATGTGTGTATCTGGTATAAGCGTGTATGTAACTGCTGTGTGTGTATGTGTGTTGATGACTGCAGTTTGCTGGTGAATGTATGCGTGTGTACACTTGGTGTTTGAGCATGTCTGTGTGGTGTGTGTGTGAGTGTGTATATGCTGCATGAATGTGCATGCAAAAGTGAGCATATGGGGTATACATCTATGTGTGTGTATATTTCTTTTTGTTGTGTGCATATGCACACGTGTGTATAAGTTTGTGTCCGGCATGGGTGAATGGATATATGTATATGTGTATCTGGTGTATGTATTCAGACATATGCTCATCCTTGATATTTGTGTATATGTGTGTGTGTGTGTGTGTGTGTGTGCATGCATCTGGTGTGCATGTATGGGATTGTTGAACAGAATGTCAGTGTTAATTTTTCCAGCAATACATGACATCTAGTTTCTTGTCAAAGTATGAAGTATGTAGAGGTATGTTTATATCATGATTTCAAGCATTGTATTAGCGCCCATCTATTTAGCTGTTGAGTGTGGCCAACTGTACAAATTTGTCAATATCTGATCACAGGTTTTGGAATGAATAGGAGCTTAGAATGGAACCTTGTAGTAACCGCCGTATTACTGCAACTATTCTTAAAAGATCTAGCTTGAATATGAGGTTAAACAGTTTGCTTCCCAACCAAGGTTTCAGCTTCAGTCTCTCTGTGTGGCATCCTGGGTAAGTGTCTTCTACTATTACCCTGAACCATCTGAACCAACCAAAACCTCAAGAATCAATTTAGTAGACAGGAATGGAAACTGAAAGAATTCTGTAATGTAAACATATATATATATATATATATATATATATATA
>NC_068994.1:39964062-39968096 GCF_001194135.2 Octopus bimaculoides | reverse complement strand
TATATATATATATATATATATATATATATATATATTTATATATTTGTGTGAGTGCCTGTGTTTGCCCTCCTGCCATCACTTGAAAACTGATGCTGGTGTGTGTATGTCCCTATAATTAGTGGTTTGGCAAAAGAGACCGATAGAATAAGTACTGGGGTCAATTTCTTTGAATAACACCTTTTAAGGCAGTGCTCCAGCATGGCTGCAGTTAAATGACTGAAACAAGGAAAATAATATATATATATTTATATATATAGAAAGAGAGAGACAGACAGACTGAGAGAGAGATTTAAATAACTGTGTGTGTGTGATCTGGCATGTTGAAATGAAGGAAGAACAAGAATTGGTAGAATGCAAATTATTTATTTAATCATCTCTTGACATTAGTATCAATGGTTTCATGCTGCTGGTACATATTCCAATATATATCCATGATAATCTTCAGTTGATGCAACACAACATGCATTATTATAAAAGTAAAGCCATTTTTTAAAATGGCTTCATCTTCATAAACATGTCATATTAGCTCATGTTGGTAGAAGATTACCAGTGATATATAGCAATATATATATATATATATATATATATATATATATATATATGTGATATGCTCGAAACCATACACATGCATGCACATATATACAAACACACACACACACACACATGCATACACAGTCTAAATCAGAAAATTGGAAAGAATTAATCAAAGTTATTCAATGCATAGTTTAGCTACAGAGGGTAATTATATGTTAATTAGTTATTTCTTGTACATTTGTATAATTTATCTATAAACATGCTGTCTCAGTACTCCAGTTAATTAATATACATCACCGACAAAGTATAGATATGCAAATGTGCAAAAATAGTGGCTGTTTCTTATCACAGTTTTTATAAGTAGTTGCAAGATTTTGCTTTCTCAGCAGAAAGTATGCAATAAACATGCCTGATTAGCTTGTAAAAAATAAGTGAAACAGTTGAGTTGTTCTACAGCTTCTTTGCAGAAGAAGAATCTTTGTTCAGTGGAGTCTATTAATACAGTATGGCAATATGTATGTTTAGAAAGAAGGCAACATGCTGAGCAAAATGCTGAATGATATATTGTCCATCTTTATGTTCTGAGTTTAAATTTCACTGAGGCTGACTTTGCTGTTCTTCCTGGGGGGTCAATGTAGTCAATTTGCTCCTCCCCTGAAATTGCTAGCCTTGTGCCAAATTTTAAAACCAATATCTATGATTATAAAATTTCCACTTATAAATATAAGCACACCATATTTCTATTTAATCGTTTTTCTATCTGTCTATACATATATTGGGTCATCGAATAAATAAGGCAGTTTTGTTATACTTCTTTTATTTTTCAAAATAGAGACAGACATATTTCTTTCTTAATCTAAAATACACTTCTCTTCATTTTCTACAATGTTCTTCCGTCTATCTGGTTAACTTGCAAGGGCCCTCTTCCAAAATTCACTTGTCATGAGGAAAAATACTCCTCTACTACTGTTCTAACCTCATCTACAAAATTCATAATTTTTCCATTCGAATGATTTTGAAGAATGTGGAATAAATGATAATCAGATGGAGCAATGTCCGGCGAATATGATGGGTGGAGCATTATTTCCCATTCAAACTACTCCAGCCTTTAGAATGTCATCCTTGCTGTTTATGGCCAAGCATTATCCTAATGGAAGAACACCTCCCATCTTGATACCAAAGATTATCATCTTCCTTCTAGCACTGACTTAAGCTCCTCAAGCTGCACCATTTGGATTGGATTTAAAAGTTCAAAGTGAACTAAACCTTTCATATCCCACCAAACAGATAACAACACCTGAAATAGTTGAAAATATTCTTTAGCCTGGGATGCTGGTTTTTCCCCTTTCCCTAATAAGTCCTGGGATTGATTTGTTCAACTGAAGGTGATGCTCCGGCATGGACACAGTCAAATGACTGAAACAAGTAAAAGAATAAAAGAATATATACATCCTGCTTTGTCCATTGAGCACTTTGCATTAAAATGTACTTCTCCAATTTGAAAGGAAATAAATAATAATTGCATTAAGATGTGTGTATTTGAGTTAGTGTGTATCCTTTTTATTCTTTTATTCTTTTACTTGTTTCAGTGATTTGACTATGGCCATGCTGGTGCACCGCTTTAAAAGGTTTTTAGTCAAACAATTGACCCCAGGACTAATTTCTTTTAAAAACCTGGTACTTACTCTATTGGTCTCTTTTTGCCAAACCACTAGGTTATGGGGATGTAAACACACCAATACTGGTTGTCAAGTGGTGATGGAAGTAAAAAACACAGGCACAGTGACACACATACATAGATATATACATACGTACATATATTTATATATATATATATATAGCAATAAGAAAATGGAGGGGAATAGGTGGTATTCATCAACTTGCAGACATTGTATTGTGTCAATTTACTTTTTTATTTGTTTACTAAAAGGACAATAATAACAATATACAAACACATGTGACATGTTATGTCATATCAGTAATTAAAAAATGACATATAGTGATAGAAAATGGGATAATGACATCATCATCATCGTCATCGTTCAATGTCTACTTTCCACGCTGGCATGGGTTGGATGGTTTGACTGAGGACTGGCAAACCAGGAGGCTGCACCAGGATGCAATCTGTCCTGGCAAGGTTTCTACAGCTGGATGCCCTTCCTAACACCAACCAGTGTAGGGGGTGCATTTTACATGCCACCGTCATAGGGGCCACACTTGCGTCGACCACACTTGCATGGTGCTTTTTACATGCCACTGACACAGGAGCTGGTCAGGCAGCACTGGCATCAACCATGTGCGAATGGTGCCTTTTACGTGCCACTAGCACTGGCATTAGCCATGCTTGAATGATGCTGCATTTTATATGCAAGTGACATGGGTGCCAGTCAAGCAGCACTGGCACTGGCCACGACAATGATTTCACTTGCCTCAACAGGTTTTCTTAAGCACACCATATTGCTTCACACACACATATATATATACATATATATAAATACATATATATGATGGGCTTCTTTCAGTTTCATCCACCAAATCTACTCACTGGGCTTTGGTCGGCCCGAGGCTATAGTAGAAGATACTTGACCATGGTGCCACATATCTTTTATATTTTTTCTTTCATCTTCTCATTCAATTGTTTCAGTCATTGGACTGTGGTCATGCTGAGGCACCAGTTTGAAGGGTTTAGTTGAACAAATCAACCACATGACTAATTTTAAGTCTGAAACTTATTCTACAGAATTAAATTTTTATTTTTTATTTTGGCAAACTGTTAAGTTATAGCGATGTAAACAAACCAAAGCCAGTGGTTAAGTGGTGATCGTGGTGGCAGTGGTAGTATGGAGGGAAAAACACAAACCAAACAGCACAAACACACACATACACACATGCATACACACAAACACACATACACACAGAGAATGGAAAGAGGAAGTTAAATTATGAAGATAACGATGATATATATATATATATATATATATATATATGTATGTATATAAATACATATATATATTCATATATATATATATATATATGTTTATATATATATATATAATATATATATAAAATACACATTTATACAAACACACACACACATACATATACGTATATATATATATATATATATATATAATCAAATGTGACATGCAAATGTAATATCTGTGAAGAGGTGGGAGAGAAAGAAAATGAAAATACATAAATCCCAAAAGTCAACCCAAATTATTGCACATGATTAATATGAATTCCTTGTAAGACTGTCACTTACAAATACCTTTTTTTTCTTGAAACAATTATCCAGGGAAATGTATTCCATTATCACCTTTTCAGTATCCATTAGTAATTAGAGCTGGAGCTGTAGTTCAAGTAGTCCACATCTTGGGGCACTTCTGTGGAATGTATTTTATACAAATATATATATATGCATGTGCGTGTGCATACATATGTATATAAGTATGTATGTGTGTGTGTGCGTGTATATATATATATATATATATATATAT
>NC_068994.1:39960938-39963760 GCF_001194135.2 Octopus bimaculoides | reverse complement strand
TGTCATCATTATTTATTTTCCCTGTTGTCTTCATCATCATCATCATCAGCAGCAGCAGCAGCAACAGCTGCAGCAGTAGTAGTAGTAATATTTTAAGTTAATTTTAAATCAGAAACAAAGCAAATGCAAAAAAAAAAAAATAAAAAAAATAAAAAATAAAAATTGATAAAATAATTTAAATACAAAAAATTAAAAATAAAAATAAAATAAAATAAATGATAATTATTGTAATTATGAAGAAAATTTTATTTGGAAATATTTTTTGAGTGTATTTGAACCTGCACTGATGGACATTGCTGATTTTACTTCAAAAGAATGTGGTTAATTTGAAAGATTTTATTTAGAAATTATATAAAGCTTAATAAATATAATTTCATTGTGAATGTTTTATTATACATTTGTTACACTTAATTTCACTTATCTTTGGTCAATAACGAATAGCCATCAGTGTTTTTTTTTCTTTTCTTTTTTTATTTTCAGCTGTTCTTTTTCTTTAGTACTTATCTCTTCATTGTGCACTGAAATTTTCAGCAATATTATGAAAATATACTCACATACACTTGTCAGATTCATGTGAAGGTGAGTGGCTTAGTGGTTAGTGTATTTGGCTCATGATTGCGAGGTTGTGAGTTCGATTCCCAGCAACATGTCCTGTCCTTGAGGAACACAGTTTATTTCCCGTTGATCCAGTCAATTCAGCTGGCAAAAATGGGTGATACCTGAATTTCAAAGGGCCAGCCCTGTCACACTGAATCTCCTTGAGAACTATATTAAAGGCACATGTATCTGTGGACTGCTCAGCCACTTTCCTGTTAACTTCATGAGCAGGCTATTCCGTTGATCAGATTAATTGGAACCCTCGTCATCGTAAACAATGGATTGTCAGTTCTATACTTATGAGATGAGGAATTATGTACATTATTTACATTATTTACATTTGACGGATATTTATCCTCATCTGTTTGTTGTTAACACAACAGTTTGGCTGATATATCCTCCAGCCTTCTTCAGGTGTCTTGGGGAAATTTCGAACCTGGGTTCTCATTCCTAAGGTATTCTTCGATGTTGTTATTATTATTATTATTATTATTATTATTATTGTTCAGGTCACTGCTTGGAATTGAACTTGGAATCTTGGGGTTAGTAGCCCGCACTCTTAACCACTACGCCATATGCCTACGGATTGTCAATTGCATACATACTTTTAAGTTTTTTTAATCATGGAGTCTCTGGCTATGCTGGGGCACTGTACTGGAGGGTTTAGTTGCACAAATTGGCCTCAAAATTTATTTCATGTCTGGTGCTTAATGTACTGTTGTATTGGTATTGTTTGCTGAACTATTAGGTCACAGGATGTAAACGAGCTAACATCAGTTGTCAAGGACAACGAGACAAAAGCAAACAAAAGAAAAAAACCCCACAGACATTCACACATGCACACATATATAGCAGGACTTCTGTGCATTTACATACACACACATATATATAGCAGGGACTTCTGTGCATTTACCATCTACCAAATTAGCACGCAAGGTTTTGGCTAACCCAGAGCTATAGTAGAAGACACTTGTCTCAGGTGTTGTACAGTAGGACTGAAACCAGAAGTCTGAAATGATAAAATCAATACCAGTTACTACTACTAATACTACTACTACTACCACCAACACCACCACTGCTGTTACTGCGGCTGCTTCTGCTGTTGCTACTACTACTACTACTACTACTACTACTACTACTACTACTACTACTACTACTACTACTCTCCACCACCACCTTCATTGACATTGTCATTGATATCTTTGTCATTGTCCTTTGCATCACTGCCTTCATCATCATCCTCATCACCATCATCTAGAACTTCTTGACCATAGAACTATGCAAGCTTGTACCAAATTATCTTTTATTTCTTTATTCCTTTGTATATTTATGTTCATGAGGTTGAGGTAGGGTTGTTATAGCACTTGACAAAAATGCCTTGCAGTATTTAGTTACATCCTGTTTTACATCTGCAGTTCAAATCCTGCTAAAGTCAAATTTGCTTTTCATCCTCATAGGGATAATAGAATAAGCACTTGTCAAATACAGAGGATGAAGAAGAGGGCAATTTAGGTAATCAGCTGCAGACTGATGTATGTCACTTTCACATTGTGTGGCTTGACTGGGCTTTAAGTTGTGGGCCTTTTCTGAATAACATGCACCTATGGAAGCCTGTAAGCATCACATATGAAAGAATGCAATATGTGTCTATTATGATTTTGTTCTTTGAAAACATAAATATCCATATTTTTTTTTTTTTTGTGTGGGTCTTCATGTTAGTCATAAAATTTGAATTATTTGTAAAACATGACAGCAATACAACAACTTAGAATATTTTTGTTGTGATATGTGGGTTTTATTCGAGGATGCATGATCTAATGTTTAGGCTGTTGTACACACAACCACGAGATCATGGTTTCAATTCCTTGTGGGCTTAGGTAGGGAACACCTTAGCCTTACCAAAGATGCAGCTTCTCTAGTGTTTGCACCACAAGAGCTTGAGCCTAGTATATTTTGTAAAGTGGTTGGTGTTGAGAAGGGCTGTGGAATCCAAACCCAACAAGGAGAGTAGCAACATCCCATCTAACCCATGCTAGTATGGAAAGTGGATGTAAAGCAAGAATGCTGCTGCTGCAGAGAATGATTATGATGATAACGACAACGATGAGGATGTTAGTGATGATGGTGATGACAACAATGATGATGATGATGATGACTGAGTGTATATCTTGCATATGCATATAATCTGTGTGAATGTTTATATATATATATATATATATATATAT
>NC_068994.1:39952804-39960563 GCF_001194135.2 Octopus bimaculoides | reverse complement strand
ATATATATATACACATATATATATACACATATATATATACACATATATATATATACACATATATATATATACACATATATATATACACATATATATATACACATATATATATACATATATATATATACATATATATATATATACATATATATATATATATATACATATATATATATATATACACACATATATATATATATTTACATATATATATATATATATGTACATATTATATACATATCTACATGTGTGTATGTATTTGTATGAGGTGTAAGCACTTGTGTGTTTGTGTATGGTGTGTTGGAGTTGGCATGTGTGTGGTGTGTATGGGTTTGTGTGGTGTGTGTGTGTGTATGCATGTGTGTGTGTGTATGTGAAAGCCATAATTCACATGTAATAATTCTGCGGCAGCATACAAAATACATTCAGACTAGTTATTAGTCAAATGTTTTTAAAGTCTTTCATTTTGTTATTAATTTTAAGTAATTAAAATCTAGCAAGATCAATATCAATATCAATTTAAATCCTAAATATTGTTTCTCGTCTATCGATTAATATGGCGATAATTAATAGGTCAAAATCAAACAATATTGCAATATTTTTATTGGAAATGTCTCAGTAACTAGAACATGTTATAAAATGCAAGTGTCCATAAAACACTTGTCTCTATTGCAACAGGCCATATAATTTAAATGTTCTAATAATTTTAATCTTTTTTTTTTTTTTACTTTTCATAAGGCAATTATTCAATACTTCAGTTGTTGGGTGTAAAATTATCCTTCCCTCGACTTCCCATGCTGAAAGTGTCTTGTAAAGCAAGTGTAAATAACACAGTCATTGCATAAGGCAACTGTCCATTACAGAAATAGCAGAGTTTGTGGAAGAGTTCATGATATGTTCAGTTACCATGAGGAGTAAAAAGTCTCTCGCATTTCACGCTTGTGCCCTCCATCTAAGTGAATGAAAAGAGAGAAAGCAGTGTTGTTGCTTTTTGATCATAGTAAAGTAAAGAATGTTTTAAAAATGAAAAAAAAAAAAAGAGAAAGAAATGCAAACTACTTGATTATATTGTAAAAGTTTGATACTTCATTTCATTTCTCTTGTGTTTTACAGTGATTTTTGAGGAGAATTTAAACTAGTAATATTTGTTAGAACATTGATATCGTCTTTCTTATATCCTATCCTGTGAAGGGCCATTGCCTAGTGGTTAGAGTATTCAGCTCATGGTCACTATGTTGTGAGTTTCAGTTCTTGGACCAGGCACTATGTTATATCTATAACAATCAATGTCATTCATTTCCAATATGTTTGGTGATAGGAAATATTTCCTTGCTTGGAAACAGTTAAGGGTATTGGTTGACAGGAAGGGTATCCAGCCTTTGAAAATCTGCCTCAATAAAACTCTACCTGACCCATACAAACATGTATAAATAAACATTGAAACAAAGATGATAATGATGATGCTGACTACTTGCAAAACATAGATGAAACAAATACTGCAAGGTGGTCATACTTGTTGCAGTGTTTGATTGTTCTTCTCATTAATTTGTATATCTTTACTTCACACACACAAACACACACACACACATGCACGCACTCGTGCACACACACATGTAATAATCTAAGCTTGTATCATGCTGTCACTGGAGAAGCTTCAAAGTCACTGTGAAACTTTTTCTTGTGAAAAATAAATTCAGTACACTATCTATCTAAACATCTCTTTAAATGATGTATTGAATGCTCTTTCAGTTAATGTTTGATTGTTCCTATACTTGGCTGTACATAAGCACACTTTGGTATATATACATGCATGCATACATATATACACATGTAAACATATATACCATATTACAAAACATATATATACACACACATACATATGTATATACATGTTTATATATATATATGTATATATAAATATATTTTCACATACCATATATGTGTGTATATGTATGTGTGTGTGTGTGTGTATCATCATCATCAACCTTGTTTGATGTCTGATTTCCATGCTGGCATGGGTTGGATGGTTTGACTGAGATCTGGAGAGCCAGTGGCTGCATCAGGCTCCAATCTGATCTGGCAATGTTTCTACAGCTGGATGCCCTTCCTAACGCCAACCACTCCAAGAGTGTAGTGGGTGGTTTTTACATGCCACCAGCACAGGAGCCAGTCAGGTGGGCCTGGCATCGATCATGTTCAGATAGTACTTTTTACCTGCCACCAGCATGAGAGCCAGTCAGTGGGTACTGGCCACAGCTACGATATTGGTTTTACTTGACTCAACAGGTCTTCTCAAGCATATCATGTCGCACGACGCATCAGGGGTACTCTTAACTGGGCTGGACATATGTGGTTGCGATCTCACTTTAGTTGCCAGGTCTTCTCAATCACAGCATATCTCCAAAGGTCTCAGTCTCCTGTCATTGCCTTTGTAAGGTTAGCCATGATTCTGTAGTCCTATGATCAAATGTATAGTTACCCTTTTTATCTATAGTTATTCTTTTTATCTATAGTTACCCTTTTTATTATTCTTTACTTCAACCATGTCAACTTCACCATGTATCTATTTGCTATTGCTTTTTCTGTCTAAAACATGCCTGTCCCTTAAAATGTTGGCTTACAGATTAACTTAGATATGTTTAAGCCAGAATCGGTCTAGACCATCTATAACCTGATGGAATTTGTTAAATCATATTCAAGTCAAGTTTTCAGGTGTTATGGCCCATTCAAGTAGGGAACTCCAGTTGACTGAAAAATATCCATGTATAAGGTGGCTTGTCTTGTTTCCCTTGAAGAAATTTGTCCAGATATCATTTCGAAGGTGATGGGCTCTCTTTCTTCTTTTGACTTGTTTTGGGATAATATAAAGTAGAGCATGGCCTGTTGACAAAAAGTAGTTGTATTGTAATGTGATTATGCATTGCAGAGTTAAGGAATTGGCTGCAGGTATATTGTTGAAATAACTTTTGTTTAAGGCATCATACAACATCAAGAAGGATTTAAAAACTCTTGGCTTGCCATGGATTTTGAAGAGACTAATTTATTATTTTTTTTTTTTCTTTATAAATTGGGCATTTTATTCAATATTAGATCTGAAAGGTTTTAGCTCTTTCATATGTAAATAGTTTCAGTGTCAATTACTTTGCCTTTGTTATTTTGTTTCATGTGGCGTTTCCTCAAAAGATCAGACTGAACAACTTGGGTTCATTATGAAATAAATTTCATTGTTTTCTGATGTTGATTCAGTGGCATGCTGTTCTAAGCAAATCTAGCTTTCTCATACATTTTTATGCTGATACTCAAATATTATAGACATAACAATGACATGTAGTTAGGTTATATTGGTTATCAATGAATGAATACATTAGCAAAATATTTTCTTGAATCATTTCCTTTGTTGAAAATTGCAACGAGGTTTTAACTAATGACAATTCTTTGATGAGTTATTGCTAAAACTAACCTATATAAACAGTACATTCCAGTATTGAGTAAAATGGTGAAATACTGAATTGACAAAACTGTGATGATAAATCCAAGAGTTTTTTTTTTAAATGTTAATAAGATCAGGTAAAAGGAAATGGAAACAAAAGTTAGTCTTTACTTTATTCTTCACAGAAACAAAATTGTTGATTTTTAGATTTATGTTCACTTTTGTTAATGTATGTTACCATGGTACTAAAAAAGTGTAATGTACTCAATATTGAACTGTTGTAGTGGGGGTGAGCTGGTAGAGTCATTAGCATGCCAGGCAAAATGCTTTGTGGCATTTTGTCTATCGTGATGTTTTGAGTTCAAATTCCTCTGAGGTTGACTTTACATTTTATCCTTTTTGGGGTCAATAAAATAAGTACCAGCTGAGCACTGGGGTTGATCTTATCAACTTATCCCCTTCCTCCAAAATTTGAAACGAATATTGAACTATTGTAATGTCAGAGTAATTTTAAAATTTTTGTGAGGACTGCAACATAAATTAATTTTGACATGATTTTAAAACCACACATAGAATGCTGGTAATTAAAAGTATTTTTTAGCAGTGAAGGCCAAAGTGAATGTAAAAAACAAAATGTGGACTGTATAAAAATGAATATACCATTTATAGGTTCCAATGAATCACAACATTTTTATCATATGTAATGATAACGAAAATAGTGATTTGAATTTAGAAGATAACTAACGAAAAAAAAAAAACATTTCAAAATTGTAATTTTCTTTCTTAAAAAAATAAATAATTCAATTGAAAGTAGCTAAATATCAATTAATTAAAGTCTTAGATAACAAGTGGGGGAAAAAAAAAAACATATACAAAATACTGTCAATGAATTTTAAGTACTTTTCTTTAGCAACGCATTTTTCACTTCCCTTTTCTTTTTCCATTGCTGCTGCAAGTAATTATAGCACAAATCAACATGATTCTGTTAATCAACATAGAACCTACTCCTCTGTTATTAATTAAATAGTCCATCAGCTTGGAAAATGCTGAAATAAAGATTCGCGAGAGTAAAAATCCCAAAAGAATTTCTTAGATCCTTTTTTTCCTTTTTCTGTCTTCTGAAAAATTTGTCACTTTGAATATATAACAACATTCATTATAATGAAGATTTGTTGAAGCAAGATGTCTTTAATGTCTTTTCAATGCATCTTTTAGCTTCAGAGCTTTTACTTTTTGGAAGTGGTGCAGATAGGCGCAAGAGTAGCTGTGTGGTAAGTAGCTTGCTTACCAACCACATGGTTCTGGGTTCAGTCCCACTGCATGGCACCTTGGGCAAGTGTCTTCTACTATAGCCTCGGGCTGACCAAAGCCTTCTGAGTGGATTTGTTAGATGGAAACTGAAAGAAGCCCGTCATATAAATGCTTAGCAGTATTCCACCTGTTGCTCTGAGGTTGACTTTGCCTTTCATCCTTTCAGGGTTGAAAAATTAAGTACCAATGATACACTGGGGTTGATGTGATCAACTAACCCTTTTCCCCTAAATTTCAGGCCTTGTGCCTATGAAAGAAAGGGTTGTTATTATTATTATTATTATTGAGTGAGTAATGATTTTACTGCTGCTGCTGCTACTACCACCACCACCACCACCTCTACTACTACTACTCATCTAAATCAAACCTTCTTTTCATGAAATGTATGTATGCTTTGTGCTATTTCACAAAGCATCCAAACAATAAGGAGAATCCAATATGAGGCAAAACGAGCAGGTGACTCATAACCTGGACTGTTCCATGGTCGCAAAAGGAAGATGTCCTATAAAGTGTCCATTTCATTCTGATTAGATGAAATTCATTGTGGAATCAACTAAAACATTTCTACTTGCTGTATATGGTCTCTGAAAATTTTGTAAAACCCTTCTGCTGATTTCATCTCAATCTTTTATCTGTTATCTTTTACTTGCTGTAGTTAATGAACTGAGGCCATGCTAGAGCATCAACTTGAAGGGGTTAGTCAAACAAGACTTAAAAATTTCAAGTCTGGTGCTTATTCTATTGCTCTCTTTTGTTCAACTGCTAAGTTATACGAGCGTGAACAAACCAACATTGTGAAGTGGTGGCAGGGGAGAAACACAGACACAAAGATACATATGCATGCATATGTGCACACACAAACACAAAACAGGCATGCACAGGCATACATGCATACACACACATGATGAACTCCTACACAGTTTCTGCCTACCAAATTCACTCACACGGCACTGGTCAACCTGTAGAAGACATTTGCTCAAGGTACTGCACAGTGGAACTGAACACGAAGCCACATGGTTGCAAAGTGAGCTTCTTAACCACACAGCCATGGCTGCATCTGTCAAGTAACTCTTTCTACCCACAGCTGTCTAGGTAACTTTTGGTAGGAACACCTTATGACAGTGTTTCTCAGCTGGGTTCCCTGGAACTCTAGGGTTCTGCAAAAGGTTCTAGGGGTTCCACAAGAAAGAATGAGATAAGCCAATGCTAATTCCATGATCGTAATATTATAACACATGCGCAAAATATTATTGGTTATTGTAATGTTGTAATATAGACATCATCCTATCAAACCTGTTATGTTATCAAAAAATATAACAACCATTAATATATATATATATGATATTTATCACATGTACTATGACGAAAAATATATGAGAAAGATATGGTATATCATTTTTTTGTGCATGTGTTCCTTGAGGCATGTAATTTATTTAAGGGTAAAAGGTTGAGAAACACGACCTTAGGATGTAAACTACCTAACGATGTCATCCTCCAAAGTTAATAGTTTGCGGTATGACAAAAAGCAGTAATTTTCTTTTTCAGTTATATTCTATTAATGTGGATAATTCACATTGTGTAACCTGACTTTTGTCCTTGGGTAGCAACTGTTATTTCTTATTTGCTTACCCCTGGAAACTATGAAAAATATCTAATATTTCCTTGAAGATTTGCTTTTATTACATTTATTTGAACCCCAAAGAATCCCTCTCAATACATGGCTATGATGCTCCTCCACTATTCCTACTCATGATCAGAGATGCACACACTGGCAGCCATTAAGGAACATGCTCAAGTGGTTAAGGTCAAGCAACTCACAAGCAAATCTGTGGTATTGAGCAGAATATTTGCTATCACGATATTTCTGCTTCAGCAACTTAGCACTGAATCGGTCTTAAATGTAATGGAAAATAGGTCAGTTTCAAAACTTTGATGTCTACATCACAAAAGCAAAATTTGAAAGGAATAATTGACATTTCCTTTGATTTCTAGATAGAAGCAAATAGGAAATAACACTGACCAAAGACAAAATAAGAATAAAAATTTAGTTACACAGTATTATTGAACAAATTTTGCTTATGGGTTCTGCTGATGCTGTTATCTCAAAGACTTTTTCAGCTGAGAATCCTAAATAAACTATGTTAGTCCTGTTTATACATCATGGGTCAATGAGAGTATAGTTCACAACAGCTACTGTAATCTTATGAAGAGTAACAATTGCACAAGACATCATTATCTCTGAAAGACATAAATGAAGGGACAAAGCCACTCAAAACCTTGTAATTAATGTAATATATAGGATGTCTATCATCATGCCTGATGTAATATTATCAGAAGAAGAATGTAGACACTTAATTGTGGATACACCTGTTTCATAAGACATGGAAATAAGTACTAGATTGTGAAAAAAATATGTCTGTGACAGACTGACATCCTTTCCAAAGAAGATTTGTTTTCTTTTCTTGCTTCAGACAACACAACCAAAAACAGCTTCATGAATATTTATGAAAGCAATGTTTATTGAATAGGTGTCTTATTCTTTTATGTTTTGCAGTTTTCTTTTATGTTTTGCAGTTTTCTTTTATGTTTTTCAGTATGACTACAGTCATACTGTAGCATGTCTTGCAAGGGTTTTAGTTGATCATGTAACCCCATCCCTAGTGCTTATTTCAGTCTGATATCTATTTTGTTGATATCTTTTATTGAATTGTTATGTAACATACTTTGTTATAAATAGACACAACCCGATACACTGGTTGCCATAGATATAGATATTTATGACACAGTCTTACATACAAACAAACATAGATACAATATATATATATATATATATATATATGGGAGAATATACAAATAATGACAACAGACGAGGACAGGTGGTGTAAATAACAAAAGTATATATTAGTATGACGCTCGGGAATACGGAAAGTCTTTGACGTTTCGAGCTACGCTCTTCAACAGAAAGAATACGGAGACAGGGAGAAAAACACGGAGAAAAAAAATTGGAGAAAAAAAAAA
>NC_068994.1:39946049-39952794 GCF_001194135.2 Octopus bimaculoides | reverse complement strand
AAAACACGGAGAAAAAAAATTGGAGAAAAAAAAAAAGTTGTCGCCTATCTTTGAGTCGTATTCTGGTTCTTTGAATAGCATTTATATCTTAATAGATAACTAATTTAATAGTCTGAGAAAACTGAATATTTTAGTTTTCCATAATCAAATCCAAGGACTGTCTGACTTACGAAGAAAAAAAATATATATATATATATATATATATATATATATATACATATATGCCTTTATGTACATACATATGATAAGCTTTCACACAGTACAGTTTCTGTCTATCAAATTATTCCAGTCACAAAGAAAATATCACAAAATATATCCAATAGATAACTACCTGACTGAAAGGCATGAAGTTGCTGCCAACATTTGGCAAAAATCTAGGCTACTGACATACCGTTTCTACACTGACAGTTCTTCTGCTACCACAATATACTCTACTTTGCAGAACTGATTACTCTTGTACTACATACATTCAGACACACCTAGGACACTAATATCTCCTCTTCCTGTCACCTATATTGACTCCACCCTCCCAGCATCACCTCCAGGTATTGTATTGATCACATTACCCAGTCCTTCTTCCACACAATGTCAGCTGCACAGAGTACCCCAACATGCTTGGTATCACAGTTATTCTATGAACATTTTTTTCTTAATCATTCATCGTTTACTTTGGTCATTGGATTGCAACCATGCTGGGACACCACCTTGAAGGGTGTGAACAAACAAATCAATGACAATACATACTTTTTAAGCCTGGTGTAGTTTCCATCAATCTAATTCTCTCATAAGGCATTGGTTGGCCCAAGGCTGCAGAGAAGATATTTACCCAAGGTTCTGAAGAATGGCACTGAACCTGAAACAATGTGGTTGCAAAGTGGGCTCCTTCACCACACAGCCCTATGACAATATCAAATATTTAGGTTGTGTTGTTCCTTGTAATTTGATGAAATGACTGATGTTGCTAAAAGATCAAGCAAATGCCTCTATCAAGAAGCTCCCTCATTGGCTCAAGTTGTCGCCTATCTTTGAGTCGTATTCTGGTTCTTTGAATAGCATTTATATCTTAATAGATAACTAATTTAATAGTCTGAGAAAACTGAATATTTTAGTTTTCCATAATCAAATCCAAGGACTGTCTGACTTACAAAGAAAAAATATATTAAAAAGACAGAAACAAAAACTAAAAAAAAACTATTTCCAATCCAGGTTCCTATTTGTTGTACTTCACAAAATCTCTGATAAATTATTTTTCTTTCATAGTTGTCTGAAAGCAGAAAATAATTAATTGGTGAGGTATAATCAGCATGGATAGACTTCCTTCCTGATTGAAAATGCTTTACTGTGACTTGGAAAATTATATGCATTGCTAATATGTTTTCACATGACTGTGTAAATATATTCCACGTTTTTTTTTTAATTAATATTATCCATATGGCAAATATTTAATTTGTTCTAATTATATCGTTTCTTATAAACATTCAGAGGTCATTGCTAGTAAAATCTTTAATTATTGCAAATATTCTATAACTACTTGCAGTATTATGTTCAATTATTCTGAATATTTTATGTTCTTTTCTAATAGTGTTCATTATTACAATGATTTCATGTATATTCTGATGCAATTATTGACAATTACATCCATTCCGTACTCACTACTGATTGCAACCACTTCTGTTGCATATATTATATTCTACGTTCTCCCACCACCACAATGATTAATTCTTATAAATATATCTCCTTTTCTCCTTATAGTGTCTATAATCATTCTAAATATTCCTTATTTACAACCAGTAGTATCAATATTAGTTAATATTCTTTAATTACCATCAAAAGAATTTGCAGTTATAAGTATTTAATAATTTCCCTGCAAAACTCTTTCATCTCCTCGAGTGACTATAATTAAATTATTAGAAATGCATTGATCTGACCTTGCAACCTCACATCCTTATTTGAGCTTTAGATCCGGTTCAGATTGTTAGATAGGATATCACATTCCTGCCAGCCTCTTGTCAGCTTTTTCATTCATCAAATTAGTTTTTCAACTTTTATTCAAAAGCAATAGAGGATAACCGTTTCTAGACATTTCACTGATTCTACACTCGCAAGAGATTAAAAGGGGGGGAAAATACCATTTTATTCTCAGGAGTTGTAATGTATTAAGCTTCACATTCTACACCACTTTAATCTTTCAGGTCAGAAATCATGTTCACTTGAAAAGTTCCACGATACAGATCAAAAGTCCCTGCCTCGGACACCCGGCAGATCAAAGAACATGAATGACTCAAGCAGATGTTCCTACCAATCTAATAACATGCGAAATACAAGCTACAATGATGTTCAAAAGTCAAATCTATTAAACAGTAGCAATTATAATGTCCCTCTCCAGCTTTGGGAACTACCCACAAGAAACAGTTTCAATTTCTCAAAGCCATTGCCAGCTTTGCCAAAACTTGCAGATTCGTAATTAGATTCTTTGGACTGGGAATATATTCTTAGCATTGTTTACACTGGAAACAATGAAGAAATTTTAAAAAACCTCTATTTTGAAAATATTTATATTTGTGCAAAATTTACCTTAGAGGGTGTAATGTTGGTCAGATTCTGAACAAGTGGTGTCAGTAACAATGATTCAAATTCTGATTCATGGAATTGGCTACTCTTCTCTAGGTCATTGATATATAAGACCACTCCTTCTTACTCTGAGAACTAGAATGTGTGTATAAATGTATATATATATACATATATATATATATATATATATAGACAGATAGATAGATATACATATATATATGTTTATATATAAAATTCTTTATATATATATATATATATATATATATATATACACAAATAAAATTACACACACACACACACACACACACATGACTTGTGAAACTGAGTAGAATGATCTTTAAAATCTGCTTTTATACGAAATGACATAAAAGAATTGTTCATTAGAAATTTAATTATTCAATATGAATACTTCAAAATTTGAACATCTTTATTATTTTGAACTCTGGAAATATTCCAGAAACATATTACAAGGTAATTCTTTCAAATTAATTACTTTATAAATTTCCTTTATATTGCCTTCAGTTCTAAAATTTAACTGCTGTATATTAATATTAGGCCAGATGTTTTATCATGATTGCTTAACTCTAAATATGGCAGCTGTTTTTACTTTTTCTTAAATATTTAATTTATTTTCCATAGTTCATTACTTTGCTAAATAATATTGTTTTCACCAAACAGGAATTGGAGATCTAGATGCAAGCATTAAAATAAACATTTCAATACTACCATTAATACCATGCATGTAATTTCATTTTGACTGGCCTTACAATAAATACAATATATTTTTGCTATCTACTATAAACTTGCATACTGTCATATTCAGTTCTTCATCATCATATAAATAGTTTTGCTCAGCTTTGCTAATAAATATAATGGAATCTACGCAACTAATATATGAAGCATGCATCATCTGTCCACCATAACTACCATTCCATATTATTTGGTTCATTTAATATCTGTCATCCTATTAACGAATTAATAACTATGATTATTTTAATTACAACATTAATGTGTGAAACTTAGTTGGCCAAGTCTAGAATTTCTCTAGATATATGGCAGAAATCTCTTCCTGAATTCCACTTTCTACAATTTGCTATTCTGTTTCATATATTTATAAGTGTTGTTGTGTGTTGTGCATATGTGGTGTGCTTGTATGTGTGTATGTAAGTATTTCCATGTGTATGTGTTTGTCTGTGTATGCAGTCATACAAAAATGCATACACACACTCACACACAATATATTGACAATATATTGTCATCATCATCATTGTCGTTGTCCTTTTAACATACACTTTTTCAAACTTACATGGGTCAGACAGAATTTGTTGAAACAGATTTTCTACAATCAGATGCCTTTCCTGTTGTTAACCCTTACCTGTTTCCAAACAAGGTAATATTTTCCCTTTAACAAATGTGTGTATCAAGGAAGATTAGAAATAAATTACACAATCTGTATGACTGTGACACTCATTTACAACTATCGCTAATATTAAGACAACGAAGCACAAACACACACACACACATAGACACACACATACACAAACACACAAAGCAAACATGCATGTATACATACACATAGATGATGGACTTCTTTCAGGTTTTTGTTTATCAAATCCACTCACATGGCTTTGTTTAGCCAAAGGCTATAGCAGAACACGTTTGCCTAAGCTGCCATGTAATAGGACTGAACCCAAAACACATGGTTAGAAGCAAACTTCTTAAACACACACACACACACACACACATGTTCTACTCAAACCAGATAACAGTTTAAACACTTATATTAAATGTTATGATATTAACCTACCTGAGACCAACCCTGGTTCAATGATATAAAACCTGTCACTTTAAAATGTTTATATTTAAATCAAACCTCTCCCTATTTTTATTTTATTAAAGAAATTTTTGCTTCAAACACCATTTTAATAAAGTAAAACTCGGTTAATTTACTAAATTCTTGGTTATTTTCAAACGTAGTTGAAACATGATGTATTTCATTGGAAATATTCTTGCTAAAAGGTGAAGTGGCAAATGTCATCATAAGAAGTTTGGCAAGCCTTAGTGCTGACATCAACATACACTTCTTAGTTTTAGAACTGGTTTCATTGTATTTTTATTCCTAATTAAATTCAAGATGTCATTGCACAGTCAAATTTTCATTTCATATAAGTCTGAAGCGTTTTGTTCATGTAAAAAAGAAAAAAAATAGAAGAAAACTACTTTTGTTTTATAATTTTAATATATTCCAGAATTCTGTATGCTCACATGTGTATATATACTTGATAATTCTTTCTCTATTATTGTGTGAAAGATGAGAGTGGGAGAGAGGGATAAAGTGAAAGAGAGAGAAGGGTATTACATTACTATGTATGTAAGTGAGAGAGTATTAGTATGTGAGGGAGAGATAGAGAAAAAAGAGAGTAAGATGTATGTATATTTATTTGTGTGTGTGAAAGAGAGAGAGAGAAGAGTTCTAGTGTGAGAGAAAGACAGACAGACAAAGTGAGAGAGGGAGAAAGAGAGAAAGAAATACTATTAATGTGATAGAAACACAGGCAAACAAAGAGAGAGAAAGAGTGGGGTAGAGAGAAGTGTTTTTATGTTGCTATATTTGTATGAACAAAAATCACCCAAGTGTGGTGTCCCAGTATCAAGGTGGTGCCCCAGCATGACCACAGTCCATTGACTGAAACGGTAATTAAAAGAAGTGAAAAACTTATTGTGGGGATGAAGCAAATCATCAGTCTAGCCTGAGTAAATGCTTTTAGTACTTGCTCATATGATGAATGTGTATGTGTGCTTGTGGGCACGTGTGTGTGTGTGAGACCATCATCATTATCATTTTTACATCCACTTTCCATGTTGGCATGAGTCAGATGGGCCATCAAAGTTTGTGCCATCTCTTATTGAGAGCTGCTTCTCCCATTGACTGAGGCTGAAACATATGATTTTGGCTTTGGGTGGATTCCCTGACTATTGCTTACAAATTTACAAAGTGTACTGGGTGTGTTTTCATGTCAACAATACTAGAGAGGTCAAATAAAGGTGCCTCAATACCTTATGCATTCTCTGTTCAATTTGCCAAATTCTTTACAGAATCTACTTTATGGTACCAGCGCTAGAAAGATTGTTTTACATATGTGTCACTTTAATGGAGTCTGAGCTATCAGCTGGCCCCAGTACAGAAAAGGTGATGCCTTTGGAATTACTAAAGCAAGTATATGAATTAAGGACCCTATCCAATATCCTCATTGTTTTTAATGAACCAGTACTCTGACATATTATATAGTACCTATCCAACTGACCAACTCAACTCTACATACATCTCCAATAATTCTATCATCATTATATAATTCTATCACCACCACCACCATTGACATCGTCATCATCATTGCCATTGCTGTCATCATCGTCGTCATCGTCATTGTCGTCATCATCATCGTCATCATCATCATTATTTAATGTCAGATAAATGGCAAAAACTAATGGAGTCTCTCATACACAGTACTGATGGGGGTGGCAAGTGAGCTACAGAGTGATCCAGAAAGTCAAAAGATAGAAAGATGTTTAGCTAAAGTGAGACAGCAAAATGTGTCTTGTGCACATTGCAGAGCACAAAGCATTTCAGCCTTTAAACATGACACACATGTCAGGATATGTTTTGCAATAAGCAGTCAGGTGTTTTGCAGCAACACTAGTCATCAATCAGATGGTCACATTCCTTTGTCATCTCTTTGGTGAAATGCAGCATCTTCAGATCACCCTTCAATATTTCATCTCAAGTCTTCCATAATAGTCTCCTTCATTCATGGGATCCATTAACTTGGAGTATTTGGAGTATTTATACAGTGATCATCCACCGTGTATGTGCAGGTATATAAGAAGTTCACTTTCTGACCATATGGTCTCATCTCATGTTCAGTCGACCTTAATGGTTCCATAGGCATGTGTTATCTACTATAGCCCCACATTGACCAAAGCTTATCAGTAAATTTGGTTGACAAGCATTGCATATAAGCCTACCATAGATTTATTTATAAAGATATAAGTACAGGTGTTGTGGCGTTAAGAAGTTAACTTCCCAACCACACGGTTTTGGACAGAAGCTAAAAGAAGCATGTTGTGTGTGTGTGTGTGTGTGTGTGTGTGTGTGTGTGTACATGTTATTGTATGT
>NC_068994.1:39928162-39946039 GCF_001194135.2 Octopus bimaculoides | reverse complement strand
TGTGTGTGTGTGTGTGTGTGTGTGTGTGTACATGTTATTGTATGTAAATATATATTCTTTTATTCTTTTACTTGTTTCAGTCATTTGACTACAGCCATGCTGGATCACCACCTGTAGTTGAACAGATCGACCCCCAGGACTTATTCTTCATAAGCCTAGTAATTATTCTATCGGTCTCTTTTCCCGAACCGCTAAATTATGGGGGCGTAAACACACCAACATCAGTTCTCAAGCAATGGTGGGAGGACAAACACAGACACATACACAAATACACACACACACACACACACACACACATACATACACACACACACACACACACATATATATATAGCGGGCTTCTTTCAGTTTCCGTCTACTAAATTCACTCACAAAGCTTTGGTCAGCCCGAGGCTATAGAAGACACTTGCCCAAGGTGCCACACTGTGGGACTGAACCCAGAACTATGCGGTTGGGAAGTAAGCTTCTTACCACACAACCACTCCTTCGCCTATATATGCATACGCACACACATGCACATATATACACACACACATATGTGTGTTTGTATATATATATATATATATATATATGAATATGTATAGTTATAGATATATATTTTGGATTCCTGTCAAACCATTCTATTTATGCCAGAATGGAAAATGAACATTGAATGATGTTGAAGATGATGATATATACATATACCTGTCTATTTTTACCTATCTATCTATTTAGAGGGAGAGAAAGAGACAGAGAGGGAGAGAGAGGCAGTGATAGAAAAACAGACAGATAATAGTTCTTTTCAGCTGCATAACTCTATCTTCTTAAGGATTATGCTAGTTTAAAATAATAAATACTGCTGTCTGAAACTATACTCCCCCACCACCACCACCATCACCATCATCATCAATATAAGAGTGATGGTTTGAAAGAATCATTGCAGTGAGTTGGGAAAATGCTTTGCTATATTTGTACTGGCTCTTTATCTTTGGAGCTAAAATCCTGGTGAGATCAACTTTGCCTTTCATTGTTTCAGCATTGATAAAATAACATACCCATCAAGTATTGGGGTTGATGATATTGATTAGCTCCACTTTTTCAAAATTGCTGGCCTTAATTAGATTATTGGAAAAAAGTGCTGAGCAGTATTTCATGCAGATATTTACATCCTGAGTTCAAATCCCATAGAGATCAATCTTAAATTTCATACCAATGCGGTTGATAAAATATGGTGTTATTCAAGTACTAAGCTGATGGCATTGTTGAAACTGCTGCCCAAAATTGCTACCCTTGTTGCTTAAAGATTATGATAAAGGCAGTGAGCAAGCAGAATCATTAGAGCAGTGGTTCTTGACCAAGGTTCATGTGACCCCTAGAGGTCTATATAAGATTTTTGGGGGTCCACACAAGCAAAATAGGGATTTAGGGATCCACAGTATTTTAAGCGTTCATGACAAAATTTTGCTTTAAATGTATTTATTGCTAGAAACAGCTTCGTTTCTTTCTCTAACATTTTACATAATTCAACATGTTCCTGGCCACTGAAGCATGTTTTCTCAGAGAGAGAGAGCTACTGCAAACCCATAGAAACAAACGTGAGGAAAGCAAAATAGAAATTTTGAAAGAAGTACCTATAAAACTAGTTTTTAAATGCTGAATGGCTATGGACGTCCACCAGAATAAATTATTCATCAAAGAGGTCCATAGGTAAAAAATGAATGAGAAACACTGTGTTAGAGCAAGAGATAAAGTGCCTTGTAGTATTTCTTCCAGATTTTCTTTCACACACAGATCATATCCTGCTGCAGTAAATTTTAGTTTTCATCCTTTCAGGGATTATAAAATAAAGTTCCAGTCAATTACTGGGGTTAATTTAATCAACTAACCCCTTCCATCTCAAACTCCTGGCTTTATGACTAAATTGAAAAAAAACAATGATTATTAATATTTAGGTATTCTTCAAGGTGGTAAGCAGGCAGAATTATTAGCACACCAGGCAAAATGCTTAGTGGTAATTCGTCTGTTCATGCATTTTGAGTTCAAATTCTGCCTAAGTTGACCTTGCCTTTCATCCTTTCAGGGTCAATAAAATAAGTACCAGTTAAGTCATTGACTTATCCCCTGCCCCAAATTTACTGACCTTGTAATTGAATTTGAAACTATTATTTAGCAATTCTTCAAGACAGTGAACTGGTAGAATTGTTAGCACAGTGGGCAAATTGCTTTGTGGCATTTCATCTGTTCTTACTTTCTGAATTCAGATTCCATAGAGGCTTTCAACCTTTCAAAGTTGATAGAATAAGTACCAGTTGAATACTGGGGTTGATGTAATCAACTTAGACCCTGCCCCGAAATTGCTGGCATTGTGCCAAGATTTAAAATTATTATTTTGGTACTCTTCACGCTCAAATTCTAAAACTTCCTATATCTTATTATTTACATTGCTCTAAAACAGTGATCTAGCAGAATTGTTACTTTGTTAGACAAAATGCTTGGCAGCATTTCTTCTGGCCCTTTATGTTTTGAGCTTAAATGCTACCAAGGTCGACTTTATACTGAATCCTTTTATGGTCAATAAAATAATTACCAATTGAGTACTGCTATAGATGTAATCAACTTCCCCTTACCCTCAATATTACTGATATTACAAGGTGGCAAGCTGTCAGAATCATTAGCCGGATCTTTTTTAAAACGGGGGCCACATTTTTCATTAACGAAACACTTTGAAACTTGGAACACTGGTAGAATGTGTCATATAAAACATCTTTTTCTCTTAGTCTTCTTTAAAAAAAAAGAAATCCATAAATTATTCCATGTTAAAGTTGTCGTATTTCTGTAATTTCAACCAATCACTGACGTCCATTCAGCCGATATACATTAAGTGCCGACTACATAAACAAACGATTAGGGTTAGAGTTAGGGTTAGGGTTAGGGTTAGGGTTAAAGCAAATTTAAAATGAAAAAAGCAAATAAAATGAAGAATCGTTTGTTTATGTAGTCGGCAATTAATGTATATCGACTGAATGGACGTCAGTGATTGGTTGAAATTATCGAAATAAGACAATTTTTTACATGAAATAAATTCGAATACAAAAATATTTTTCTGTTCTATAACACAAAATAGATAAGTATACGAAGTTTGAAAATCTTTCCGTACCAAAAACACTACGTAAAACATTAATGAAAAATGTGGCCCCCGTTTTAAAAAAGATCCCATTAGCCTGCTGGGTGAAAAACTTAGTGGCATTACATTCACCATTCGGTTCTGAGTTCAAATGCCACTGTTACCAACTTTGCCTTTCATCTTCCAGGTTTGATAAAATAAGTACCAGTTGAAGACCCGGCAAATAAAGTGAGTCCACAGCTGTAACCTACATCAGTGTCGCATAACCAGCCCACTCAAAAGTACCTTGGATCGTAGGGCAACATGCTGTGCTTAAGGAGACCTATTGAGTCAAGTACATCAACATCAGCAATATCAAAACCAAATCAAATCAAATGGAAATTGTAGTTGTGAGCCCCGTGCCGGTAGCATGTAAAAGGTACCATCTGAATGTGGCTGATGCCAATACTACTTTGACTGGCTTCCATGCCGGTGGCACGTAAAAAGTACCTTCCAATCATGGTCGATGCCAGCTCCTCTGGCCCCTGTGCCAGTGGCATGTAAAAAGCACGCACTACACTCTTGGAGTGGTTGGTGTTAGGAAGAGCATCCAGCTGTAGAAATACTGTCAGATCAGAATGGGGCCTGGTGCAGCCTCCTGGCTTCCCAGACCCCAGTCAAACCATCCAACCCATGCCAGGATGGAAAACGGACGTTAAACGATGATGATGATGAGTACTAGCGTTGATGTAATCGATTTCCTGCTCCCTCAAAATTGCTAGCCTTGGGCCAAAATTTGAAATCTATATTATTGGCCTTGCAAGGCGGTGAGCAAACAGAATCGTTTGCACGCTGAGTGAAATGCTTTGTGGCATTTCATCCATCTTTAGGTTCTGAGTTCAAATCCCACCAGGGATTTTCATCTTTTTGGGATTGATAAAATGAATACCAGTTGAGTACTGGGGTCGATTTAAATCAACTTATCCCCTCCTCCCCCAAACTGCTGGCCTTGTGTTAAAATCACAAAGAAATATTTACTTTGTACTATTGTTTTCTCTTTTCCCCATTATCTTTCTTTCACTGTACCAAATGCTCAAAGGAATGGCATGAACATCTCAACATCTCATTTCACTCATCTTAAAATCTGAAGTGTAACATTATTGTAAGCAATTTTTACTGCTGTAAGAGGTATTTAAAATTTTTTTTTCTGTAATGTAGTTTCTGTGTTCTTTAACTATAAACAGACAATCCCTCTGTCCACATACACACACCCACACATCTGCACACACACACACACACACATACACACAGAGTATACTTTCTATATATAATGTGTTTATTGCAGTTCTGTAGAAAACATATATCCTCTACCACCACCACCACCACCACTACCACCATCACCATTACACCACTGGTATTGTTCTTCACCACCACCACCACGTCAATCCTCACCACCACCATCAGGATACCATCACAGACATCACCATTACCACCATTATTATCCTCTCTACCATCACCATCAATGCTATTACTACCACTACTACCACTACTGCCATCATCATCATTACTGCTAGTATCACCACTACCACTACCACCACCACTGCTGCCACCAACACCATCGCCACCAATACCATCGCCACCACCGCCGCTGCTGCTGCTACTACTACTACTACTACTACCACCACCACCACCACCACCACCACCACCACTACTACTACTACTACTACTACTACTACTAACACCACCACCACAACCATCACCATTGCCACTATCGACACCGCCATTACTAGCATCTCCAATACAACAACCATCAAAGCCATTACTACCACTAGCTTTGCCACCACCATAACCACAACCACTACTACCACCATCATCATTGCCACATTGCCATTACTAACATCACCTAAACCACAACCATGAAAGCCATGATTGCTACCAGCTCCACCACCATCTTTACCACAAAGAACAACAACACCATCACCACCATCACCACCAAGATTGCTGCTGTTGCCACCATCACCACCACCACCACCACCACCTCTTCTTCACTGAAACTGTTTTAACATTGTCTGATCACTGATCATTGATGGATAAGAAAGGACCCAGTTCATTAGTATTGGTTGCTAACCAATATAGAGCGAACGACTTTGATGTAACAGCTACAGACATATGCTTGTCACTTATGTCTTAGTCAATGGAATCATTATGCTGTGATTCTCAGCCAGAACAGTCATACTGGTGCTCACCCAATGATCTTCATTGTTAGTAAGCAAAGAGAGAAGACAAGTCAAAACAAAAACAAAAATAAAAACGAAATAAAATGATTAAAAAAATACTAACAAATATAAAAAAAAAAAACTAAACTCAACTGAGACCATTCAAAGATCTTCTTAATATATAATAAACTCTATTTTCTATGTGAATGTGTTTAAAAGTAGATGTGGAACTAACATACAGCTTTGTTAACAACTATGTGTCAGTTCTCTTATATAAATATATATATTATATATGTCTTTCTTTCTGCTTCTATATTTCATGTGTGTATGAGTGTGTGTGTGTGTGTTTGTTTATGTATGTGTGCATGTATATATATATTGTATATGTAGAAAATATATATATATTCACACGCATATGATGTGTGTGTGTGTGTTTGTTTATGTATGTGCGTATATGTGTGTGTATGTATATATATATATATATATATATTGTACATGTAGAAAATATATATATATATTCACACACATATGATGTGTGTGTGTGTGTGTTTGTTTATGTATGTATGTATATGTGTGTGTATGTATAATATATATATATATTGTATATGCAGAAAATATATATATATTCACACGCATATGATGTGTGTGTATGTATGTGTGTGTGTGCGGAAACATGGGACTGACAGATAGATAGATAGATAGATAGATAGATATACAAATAGGCAGACAGAGATACATAAATATATTCATACACATACCACCTACATTACACACGCATATTCAAATCTGCACTATTTATGTAAATATATGTGTCCACTTTGTACTTAGATTAAGATGACAGTTGAAAGCCTGTGTTTACAAATGTGAAGTGGGAAAAGAACTCAATACAGAAATTAGTATGTGTATAGTTTATTTGAAGCTAAAGCTTCAAATGACTAGTTTGAACAGTTGTATATATTTGAAACTAAAAACTATGATACATGTAACTTATAATGATAATAATAATGATAATAATAATAATGATAATAATAATAATGATAATAATAATAATAATAATAATAATAATAATCGTTTCTACTATAGGCACAAGGCCTGAAATTTGGGATGGGGGACCAGTCAATTAGATCGACCACAGTTTGCAACTGGTACTTAATTTATCGACCCCGAAAGGATGAAAGGAAAAGTTGACCTCGACGGAATTTGAGCTCAGAACGTAAAGACAGATGAAATACCGCTAAGCATTTTGCCTGGTGTGCTAACAATTCCGCCAGCTCACCACCTTAATACAATAATAATAATGATAATAATAATAAGAACAACAACAACAAGAGCACAAACCTCTGCCAAGGCAATACCAACGTCCTCTCAATGATTAACCTGAGATGATATTTTAAAATGTGGATATCTGAAATAAACTCGACTGCTCTCACAAACTAGAATACTAAAAACGTACCTGATGACTCTCAAAAATTAAGTAAAAAAAAAAAAGAAAAATAATCCAGAATCCTTGTCCGGTGCCAGATTGATTCCAAAATCTAATCAATTTGTGCCAGTCATAAGGTCAAGCATCCCTGAAAGTTTCATCTGAATCCATCCAGCAGTTCTTGAGATATCTTGTCTACGGACAAACAAACAAATACGACTGAAAACAGTACCTCCACCTTCTCTAAGACGGAGGTAATAATAATAATAATAATAATAATAATAATAATAATAATAATAATAATTATTATTTTTAATTTTGGCATAAGGCCGGCAATTTCAGGGCAAGGGATAAATTTATTACATTAACCCCAGTACACAACTGGTACTTATTCTCTTGCCCCTGAAAGGATGAAAGGTAAAGTCAACTTGGTTGAATTGAAACTCAAAAGGAAGAAATGCTGCTAAGCATTTTGTCCGAAGCAGTTATTATTCTGTCAGCTCGTTGCCATCAATAATAATAATAATAATAATAATAATAATAAAGGGGCAAAGAAGAGTGCCTAATAATTAACATGGCAGTGCCAGGAGATCAACATATCATCATAAAAGAAAGAGAAAAGCTTGATAAATATGGAGACCTGAGAACTGAGATCGCTAAAATGTGGCAGCTATGAGAGTCAAACATAAAGGTTATCCCTATTGTCATTGGAGCATTGAGTTCAATACCACCCAATCTAAAAAAAAAAAAAAAAAAATCTGGAAACTTTAGAAATACCCTACAATCTAGGTGTATTGCAAAAGTCAGCATTACTTGGAACTGCATGCATGTTGCCTAAAGTACTGTCTGTCTGAGGTCCTTGTTGTGACTTGACAAACAATGCAAACCCCTGGTAGACACAATATCTTCAATCAACAACCTCCTGATATTGTATACTGTGCGACGTCTATGATGATAATAATAATAATAATAATAATAATAATAATAATAATAATAATGGTTCAAAAATTTTTGCACAAAGCCAGCAATCTCAGGGGAAGAAGAAGTCAATTACATCAACCCCTGTGCTCAACTGGTATTTATTTTGTCGACCCTGAAAGGATGAAAGACAAAGTCCACCACAGTAGAATTTGAACTCAGAAATGTTGCTGAGTATTTTGTCTGGCATGCTAGCAATTCTGCCAGCTCTCCAACTTAATAAAGATACTACTACTACTACTACTACTGCTGATGATGATGATGATGATTTCAAATCTTGACACACGGCCAGCAAATTTGGTGGAGTGGAGAAGTCGATTACATTGACCCCAGTGCCCAACTGGTACTTAATTTATCAATCTCGAAAGGATGAAACGCAAAGTTGACCTCAGCAGAATTTGAACTCAGAACATAGCCGCAGATGAAATACCACTAAGCATTTTGCCCAGCATGCTAACAATTTTGCCAGCTCGCTGCCTAATAATAATAATAATAACAACAACAACAGCAACTAAAATGATAATAACAATAATGGTAATAATAATAATAATAATAATAATAAAATGATTCAGTGTGACCATGAGATATAGAATAGGAAGCCAGACATAGTCTTAATTGAGAAAGAAAGCAAATTATGCTGGATCAGAGATATAGCATGCCTAGTTGACAACAAGGTATGCGATAAGTAAGAAAGAAAAGTCGATAGATATGACATGTTAGCTTGGGAGGTAAAGCAGTTATGGTCGATGGAAAAGGTGGTAGTGGTACCAATAATTGTCAGAGCCTTGGAAACAGTGAGTAAAAATCTTGAGAAGTACTTGGAACAAATAGGGGCTGCAACATGGGAGGTGCACTTGCAGAAAACAGCACTGCTTGGAACCACTTGAATACTGCGGAAGGTGCTAAAAAAGAAGAGGTGGTACCTTAGTTCACTGGTAGTTAACAGCTGACACTGTAGTACATCTCCAGCATTAGAAGCTGTGCAAAGGCAATAATAATAATAATAATCCTTTCTACTATAGCCCCAAGACCTGAAATTCTGGGGGAAGGAACCAGTTGATTACATCAGTTCCAGTGGTCAACTGGTATTTATTTCATTGACCACAAAAGCGTGAAAGGCAAAGTCAACATCAGCAGAATTTGAATCAGAACATAGGACCACATATATATATATATATATATATATATATATACATACACATACATATTTACACACACACACACACACCTATATACACACACACACATACATATATGCACACACATGAAGCCATTATAGCTTCTATTTTACTTATATACGTCCATATATGCCTTGGTGTAATGGTTATGTACCAGCAACATAGTATTATTTCATGAGTGCATTCTTGTGTATGTGTGGCTGTGTACAGACAGACATACATTGTTTCCTCTTTTAGTTAGAGCTGTTGTTAATTTTATATTTTATTTTATATTTTATTCTATACATTATGAATTATCATCAGATTAAAAGACTATGGGACATTTTATCGGAATTACTCTCAGATTTTAGGAACTGATTATTTTTAATAACCCCTTCCCCTCTCCCTCCCTGCTGCAGTTCTGTGTCTGTATTTGAATATTTTGTTTAGTGTTTGTTATGTTTTATTTTAATATTGATACTTTGTTGTTTTCATTTTTATTCAAGTACATTAGTGTCCATATTTTGTTGACTAGTTCTTTGCTCTGCTTTTATTATTATCATTATTATTATTATTATTATTATTATTATTTTATTTCATTTTATCTCTCATACCACTCGTTTCTGATGTTAGCGTGAGCTGAATTTTAAATGGTCTCTACAAACCGATAGTACTGAGTAAAATCTATTTTAATATTGTTTGTGTTCAATCAAATTTTGTTGAATACACACCACTACAATTACTCAAGTAATTCAAAGAGTCACGGCAATTTTGAAAAAAAATATTTTATCTTTTTAAATTTATAAAAAAAAACCTTCAGAATCTCAGCAGTTTAGAATTAATTCTTGTTTCAAGTTTCACACATAATATAACAGAGTGAGTTCATTTACAATACACTGAAGCAATATATAGTTTGAAGATACAGCATATGGACATTATTAAAGTATTAGAAAATTTGTGGTTTTAAACTGGACTTGTAGTGATAGTAGACACTAACATATTTACTATAACCATGTCCTTGTGAAGTTAACAAAAAAACATATGTTTTACAAGTGGCTTTGTTACAGTGAGCTGGCAGAATTATTAGAGGGTCAGAAAAAATGCTTTGCAGTATTTCTTCTTACTTTTTATATTCTGATTTCAAATCTTGCTGCTAAAATTATTGGTACCTTTCATTCCTCAGGATTTAAAAATGTAAAGTATCAGTCAAGTACTGAAGTCAGTGGTATCAACCAACCTCCATCCAACAAATAGATGAATTTGTGTCTGAATCAGAGACAATTATCATTATTTATTGGTTAGATCTTGTGGAAGGGGCTGGGCCTTTGTAGGCCTATCAAGACTGATGAGATTGATGCACTTACTGTTTCTCTTAAGCAGTTACAGGCTGATGGCTGTAGGAAAAATAACAATAGGCTGGGAGGTATTTCCAAAGAACCCAAAATTCTAAGGAAGAAAGACTGGATAAAGTGTGCAAGGCTCAGGCCCAAAATAGAGTCACTGGATAAAATCAAGAAGAAAAGAGATGAACGAGTATAGAGCGCTTGAAGCGACATGTAACAGTGAGATTAGCCAGCCAGCTCCCAAGAGCATAGGCCACTATAGTAGAAGTAGAAAAGATAGGGAGAAGAGGTAGCATGGCTATGAGCCAGAATTGAAGTGTGATGAAGAAGAACTTGTGAATCAGTCAAGTAGCCTTTCTTGGATATGGTCTTAAAATGTCTGCTCTGTGGCTTATACACTCTAATACACTTACAAGTTCTATTTATACTTTGGCTATCAGAATACAGTATTCCTGTTTGACATTTTTGAGTATTTGTGTCCAAATTGCTAAGCATCCTTACTGTGTTTAGAGCCTATTACTCTTGAAAATTTCATTTATTAAATCAACATTTTTTTACTAATTACTTTTGAAATTTGAAAGAAAAAAGTGTTATTGTGTTAACAAAAACAATGAAAAGTAAAGAAAAGAAAAAATTTGAAGCATTTACTATAATAATCTAAATCAGCACAAGTTATACTAAGAGAAAATGAAATAAAACATTCTTAATGGAAAAAGAATGAAGCTAAAAATGTATAAAGCAATATTCGAAATTCAGTTGATATTCTAAAAGCTAAAGAATTTTCCACCTTTTGATTTAATTACATTCAAAACAATTGTTTTTATTCCTCATTCAATTTTAATTTTAATTCACTAATTACCCTATATTCCTCTACTCTGAACAAAACTCTTCTAATAATGAATTTAAAACATTTTAAAATGTCAAAAATTGATGGAAAGTGGAAAAATAAAATAGCTAAAAATGTAATGTTTAATATTAAGGAGAAAAATCAATAATATTTTTCTCTTAACACAGAAGATTGATTAAAAACGTGATTCAATTTTCAATACCTTCTTTCAGTAGAAGGCATGCGCTTAGTCAGATAACAGTTATATGCTAGGTGCATAACAAAGTCCTCAGATAAACTCTTTCTCATCTCTCAGAGGCATAGAATAAAAGTTTTGCAACAATAGAGAGAGTACTTAATTTTTCTGTCAGGCATACACTATGAATCAAGGGACTAAATTAATTCCATTTAAGAACATATCCTAACTTGACAGTAATGGTGGTTTTATCTAAATATATACAGAGAAAAGGAGATATATTTAGAAGAACTAAAAGAATTGCAAATGTCTCATTATAAGGTTAAAATCTACTTGCTGGCAAAGTTGAAGTTAGAATTCGTTTCTATCCATGTGACTCTCTGACAGCTAGTCATTGGCTGCAGCAGGCATTGCATACACACACATATGCACACTGCTTGATAGGACTGCAGATCTCTCTTTCATAGTTCTATATCACACACCATAATACTGATGCCACAGTAGCAGTTACTATTTAACTAACTCTACAGCAGGATACACATCTTCTCTAACGACTGACAGGAAAACATATACTGAAACAAGTAAGTGGTTGTTTCTAAAGCAACAAAAAAATATTATTTGTGTATGTGTATGTGTGTGTTTGTGTGTTTGTGTGCGTGTGTGTGTGCATGTTCCCTATAGTTATCAGCATGGCAATTATATAAAACAAAACAATAAATGTAGTAACAAAAATATATTTAAAAAAAAGTACTTTTTATCAACAACACAGATATTGTAAAATTATTAAAAGTGAGGAATAAATACTATGCTGTTTTGAAAATGTTATTAAAAATTTATAGAAGTATATACTTTATAATCAAACTGATGTCTGCTCTGTCATCAAAATATATTCTTCAGTATTTCTTGGCACTGAGTGGTATAAATGTTAGTTTGTTGTGTGCGTGTCTGCATGTGTGTGTGTGTGTGTATGTATATATGTGTGTATGTTTTGTATTTATTTTTGTTTTGTTTTTACATAAATAATTCACTACATAATAAAAACATGTACTTTCATCCTGATGTGGAAACAAAATTTACAGACAGTGTCTACATAAACAACATTTGATTTTATTTTAAAAACATTCACACCTGTCATTATTTAGTAGTGATTTGTTTCTTTTCTTTCTTTCTTTCTTCTATTTTCTACTTACTCTTAGAATTCTATTGTATGTGTTCATCTTATATATTTATAAATATAAATATATATATATATATATATATATACGTTTTTTTTTTTTTTGCATTTCATTCACTATTTTCCACTGCTTGCTTTTAAAATAATTTCATTTAACATGATTTTTGTACTGCATAGTTGGAGATGATTTGAAAGAGAAACAAACAAAAAAAAAACTCACAAAATTATCAGTTTTTTTTTTTTAAAAAGAGGGGGAAAAGGATAAAGAGGACAGAAACAAAAAGTATGAACCTGCCTAATTATAGTATAATTTTCAAGGTTTATACATACAAACACACAATTGAAATATCTAGTCTAGTAAATTATTTTTTGGAGACTTAACAAATCTTTAAAATTGTTTCCATGTACAAAAAGTGAGTAACACATTTTCACATTTTTAACTTTCAGTTTCAAAGTTCCATAAATATTTTTCTATCAAACTTTGACAGAATCTTTTGTGTATAACAAGCTTAGTATCTGCATTTATGTATATCTTTCCCATTTTTAATATTTGTGTTTCATGAAAAAAAAAAGTATACACAAGCACATGCACATACACACACATATGCACAAACACATTCACACATACACATGCACACACACACAGATATGATTATATATATAAATATATATATAAATTTATGGTTTGTCTTTGATGGGTTGTAAAAAGTATATGTATATCACTGCATACATATATATGTATATATATGTTCATATGTATACATATATATGTGTATATGCATATATATATATATATATGTGTGTGTGTGTATATGTGTGTATATACATATGTATCTGCTTATATCTATATATATATATACACATATATTTATATACATATATATTTATATGTAGATATACATACATATACACGTATATACAAGCACACACACACACATATATATACACATGCATATATGTATATGCATATATATTTATATATATATATATGTATATATATATATATACATATATATACACATATACATATATGCATGTGTATATGTGCTTGCGTGTTACTGTGCAAATGTATATTCAAGTATATTATGTATGTACATATATGTGTGTGTTTGTGTGCATATATATACATACATATATATACACACATAGACATCTAAATGTATAGGTGTGTGTTTATACATATAAATACATGCCGATATATATATATGACTATATGTAAGCACACACATACACAAGATATACACATATGCACACTCATTTACATACAGATATATTATCATTATTATTATCTCTATACATATGTACATGTATAAACATATACACATTTTCTTTAATTCAGAGCAATGACTTTCTTTCAAATTACTATAAATATATTAAAAGATAATATATTCTTTACCTAAAGTTTTTGTACATAGAAGTTTGACTATTCAGAATTAAGCTATCTCATTTACTTAGCTAACTATTTAATTTTAATACACTTTAGCTATTTCTAATCCATAAAACTTGAAAATTGTTAAATCATCTTTTTCATATTTCTTTTTCTTCATAAGAAAAGTTTTGGGGTCTTTTAGCAGTTTAGTAATTTGTCTTATATTTTCCTGTTAGAATGCTTTAGGGGAAGTAGAATATACTTTGCAGCATAATTAGATATTAGTTTGATATGTTTGGTATACAAAACATTTATATAGTGATCACCTTATGTTCTAGTAGCAAGTAGTATTGCTATCTTGTTTAAAACTGTCTTACTGAAGATTTTATCTTATTTCAAATTAAGCTGTTTAATAGTTTTTGATTATACAATTGGTGAAAATACCTTGTCCATGCATTTCAGTTAATTTTGGCAATAAAGAATTTATAGACATTTAGTCAATACCTGTTGTTTTTCAATTTTAAGTTTATGTTTGGAAGATAAAGTGAAAAATATCTTAACATAGTAATGTAGAAGGTATTAACTTGGATGGGAATATTTTAGAATGAAAGGTCTTGCAGCACAGAATCAAATGTAGCATCAAGTGGGTTAGATTATCAAGTGGATTTTAATGTATTAGTATTTGACTTTAATTAAGTTGCCTAAAATACCTTCATACACACTTTAATATGAATATGAAACTAAAAAATCCACAGAAAGGGAAATTTGGTCAGTCTTATTATATAGCTGAATGAGAGCTTAAGTATAACAAAAATGAAGATATCTTGTAATGAAACCTAAACTGGTTTGGAAAACTATGCTTACAAATATAATATTTATTCAAGTAGATTGCTTTTTTTTTTTTTAAATGAATTTTATACAAAATTATTATTTATCATATGTTCATCTCAGTGTTATTTTGAATTTGAGTCAGTTTTCCACTATTTCAGAACAGGTAGAATCATTAAGGCATTGGCAAAAATATTTGTTGTATTTAGTTATGGCCCTTTATGTTCTGAGTACCAAGCTTTCTGGGGTCAAGCTTTTTTTCTTTCATCCTTGTGGGGTCTACAGAGAATAACAATCAGTCAGATACTGGTGGTGATTTAAGGCATTCTAGATGTGAACAGAGTTATAATGGAAGTCTAGAACTTACCATATTTACTTGTGTATAAGTTACACACATATACAAGTCTCACCCTTAATTTAGAGTTAAATCATGGTGTGAATTTTTTTCCTTCATAGTTTTAGGTTAGCCCCACATATAAATTATTTCTCAACTTTTCAGTTAAAATCAAGGAAAAGTGGTATGACTTACACTCAAGTCAATTAATGGAAGTAACACCAACAAACAACTGCAAATTAGGTGTGGCTTCAGCAACTACAACTTTGTTATAAAATGTATTTATTAAAGCTGAGTGAACTAGTTCATATTTGACCATTGATAAGATCAGCTTATAGCCATAATCAGATATGATGACTGGCACAATCTCAAATTATTTCTAAAGGTAAGGTAGCTATCATTCTTATATCAAGGTTTTCAGATGACAGAGATGCAGAATTCCTGGGTGATATTGCAGAATTCCTGGGTGATATTTTACCCATATTCAAAATCTGAAACTTCCACTGAAAAAATTTCTCTGAAAAAACGATGAGGGAAAATATTTTAAGTTTCATAAGCAAACTGTAGTTAAATATAAGTTACATATCTATCGATTGGTAAAATTAAAGATTCATCAATAATTTTTTTTTCTGTACATTCCTCCCTAGAGGTCCTTATGCACTTGCAAATCACTCTGAATGCAATGTTTTCATAACATTTTGCTCATCTCGAGTGTGCAAAACACTGAGTTAGGTACTCCACCGCATCCTCTTGCGTTTTTATTACACTAAACAACATGTAGTAATTATGTCTTATACATGTATTAATATTACATGTAGGTTACAATTAGTGTAAGAGTGCATGCAGACACACTTACCATTGACAAGCGACAGTAATGAGACAAGAATATTCTGTTTTCTAGTGCTTTTTTGTCTTGAAGTAGGACTTCGTAAGGTTCGACATTTGAGCTTGATAGGCATGGAGTTCTTTTTAGTATTCTCTCGTTTTGATGTTTGATATTTATATATATTGCTGTACCCTCCATGATACATTTGGCTTCTTTAACGTTGTTTGTTGTGAACCACATCGCATCTGTGTATATTAGTGTTTTATCAATGCAGCTTCCGAATGTGAAATTATCAGAAGCTTAGCATCTCTTTTGGCCACCTAAGGCCGTTTCTAATAGATCTTAAAATACAGCTTTTTCCACTGTTGGATGGACCCATGATGCTAGTGTTAAAACATCAAACAACGATGTAAAACTTCCCAATTCACAATTTTGCATCTGAATCGAGTTTCAGCTCTTGGAATAAAATGCTAATTTTGGTACCTTCATTAATTTTAGGAGAGAGAAAAAGTGTCCGTATAACTGATATGTATTTAATATAGCAAATAAGAAAAGTAGAAGATAGTTGTTGAAATTGCTATTTAACCAAAGGCCAGGTCAATTCTGATTGCACAGACTAATGCTCAAAGGCATTCCAGCTATGACCACATCTCTGTCCTCTTTCCAGAATAGTATATCTAAAAATACACTAATATTTAATGATTTTCCTTCTATAAGATAGTAGTGTGTGATACTAAGGACACACAGCTGTTTCTAGTAATTTCTGTGACTACATAGGCTCCTGTATTGTGCTAAATAGAAACAAAGGGTATTTAGCTCAGGATTACTTCATCGCTTTTTCAGAAGTTCATCATAGACTACAATATTCAATGGTGTCTTATTTTTAAGATAGTGGAATGTGGATTATGTGAGATTTTGTTACTATTGCTAGCATGTTTAGAAAGTATGTAAAGGTCCTAACTTTTTTTAAGCTGGTAGTTGATGAAAGATGAATAAGGATCAGTCAAAGAAACAAAAGTAACTGGGGTTATCAAAAAAAGGGCTCAGAACCCCAGAAAAATAAACCAAGTTAGACACTTATTTCATATTTCAATGTTTATTATTTTTTGCTTTTCTTTTTGTACCAAATATATTTCTGTTGCAAATTCTTTCTCTTTTTATGTTCCACCTGATCTGAAAGAGAGAAAAATAAACAGATTAGCAAAGAAATGTATACATATACATGCATATATGTATAATCTTAGTATATAATGTATATCTGTATATATCTATATCATATATACATATATACTTTATAATGCATTATATGTATATAGACACATATACTTATAATATATATATCCATAACTGTGTACATAACATAATATAAAATAATTTAATATATGATATATATTACATATATATATATATATATATATATATATGTATGATAATAAATATGAATGTGTTTAGATATACACACACAGACATATATCCATAGAAACATACAAGGGACATATATGCATAAACACATATATAAATATCATCATCATCATCATATGATGTCTGCCTTCCATGCTGGCATAATTTTTATCTATCTATCTATCTATCTATCTCTCTCTCTCTCTCCCTATATATATATATATATATATATATATATGTCTCTTCTTTAACTATGTCTTTCTCTTTCACTCTCCCTTTCTTATTCACCTGCATGCCCACTCCACACAAATGCATGCATACACATGCATACACACATACATGTGGGCAATCACACACACACTCACACACAAAGAGTTTCGGTTTTGATGGTTCTGTTAGTTTAAGTAGAAAGAATAGGTTTATGGATTTACTTGATTAGTTTTGTATCTGCGGATCAAAGTGAACATTATCTGACCTAAAAAAATCAGGACAAATTCAACGATAAGCTAAGCTAGTTTGAAGGGCTGTAATGATATACAATCAATACAATCTAGATTCATGTTCGCTCTGGTTCTTGTTTAGCTGAAAGATTCCTTTCTGATTTTTGTCAATGGTTTGTCCTTGCTATTTCATTTGTAATATCTATTATCGGAAGAATAGAATGTTGTTATTTTCATTTCTTTCTTTCATTTATACTTTTGCTTTTTATTTTCATATATTTATA
>NC_068994.1:39917358-39927777 GCF_001194135.2 Octopus bimaculoides | reverse complement strand
TATATATATATATATATATATATATATATTTATGATGTGTATTGCAGGATACATACATATATATTTATATATATATATATATATACAATACATACACACTCACATATAAATACAAACACACACAGGCTCTCATATAAGGCTGACAGATACACACAACAACGGCAACAATATATACATATGAAAGGATTCCTTCAAAAAAATACTTTATTGCATATACTTTATACTTGATAATTTCATTCTGTTATTCTGTGTTTTGTATTTTTGTTTTGTTTTTTTTTTATAAATTATTTCATTTCTCTTTCTTCTTTCTCCACCTTACCTTTTAGTGTGCGTGTGTGGTTTTTTTTTTTGCTTTTTCCCTGATATTTATGGTTGCTATTGTTCTTTCTATTACAATAGTGGTAAAGCATACACACACACACACATACACACACACACACACACACACACACACACACAAATACATATAATCTTTATAGTGACCTCTTCCATTATACAGAAAAAAAATAAATAAATAAGAAATAACAAAAAACAGAAATAAATAAAAAATGAATAAATAGTAAAATAACAAATGAGACACCGTTAGCTTTCAATTTTACTGGAAGCAAACTGTGCAACATTGATGTATTTTCATTACAGAGAGTGAATACTTCCTTACTGTAAATCTCTGTTAACTGGGTTAATGTATCTCTATACCTTTCATTTCAGGAATACATTCATGATGCGGCAGTATAAATTGGCACCCTTGCATTCCACATTCATTGGGTGATTACCTCTTGTTGTCACTTTGTAAACCATAGGATGTCATTACTCTTGGGAAAGTTGTTCATATAACGAACAACAAGCAAGCATCTGTTATTTTGTGCAAAAATACACACACACACACACACATACATAGATACTTATAATAGTAAAATATTATTACATTACACTGCACACACACAAACACATACACACTCATATATATAGTATACATACATACATATATTTATGTATGCATAAATAAATATACATTCAACAGAAGGAAAGAAAGAATGAACAAAATTACAATTTATGGACAAAGACAAGAAAACCATGGAGTATTTGTATTTGGATCGAAGAAGCAAGTACATGTTTATAGAGACACTTAAAGTAGCCAGACAATGTATGCATGCTAAGCGGCATATTGGGAGTTCATGGGAAATCATGTGCCCGTGTAACAATGTGGATGAACTTATTGGTTGTGATTGATGCTTCATGTCAGAAGACATTGCAAATGAAATTAGTTTCAGCCATGGTGCTCTGCTCCCAATTGTCCAGCTTCTGAAACATATCAAGTAAATGGGTGCTTAAAACGCCGATAATATCTGTAAGGTGAAATATGTAGAAATGAAAGCAGCATTCATTCACTGCTCTGGTAATGAGAGATGTCTTCCTGCAGTATATTGTGACTAAGAATAATCAGGGTCACACAAGTACCAACCAAGATTAAATCATGCAACGTTTTGCAGGAAAATTAGCCTCGGAATACAGTATTTTACAAGAAAATCAATGTTGATAGCAATTTTCAGAGCAGATATCCTCCATTGTTATATATTTCATGATCTGCTCCTATAATTACTATATATATATATTAGAGATAAGATATATATACAGATATATACATACTCGTATGCGTATACATACATAACATATGTATGTGTGAGTGCATGTCAGTGACAGATTCACATTATTTATGAGTGCAAGGCAACGTATATATACATACTTGCACTTCTATATATGTGTGTGTGTGTGTGTGTGTGTGGATAGATGTTTTTTTTTATTTTTACTCTATATTAATGAATGCCATAAGAATAATAGGATCCAATCACGCCAGGTTATTATGTAGTAGAATCTGTTCACTTGATTTAGATACTACAGAATTCAATGTTATTGTCAAATATATGAACACTGTCTAGAATAACCATTCTTACTGAAGCTGTTGCATTCAACTCTTTGATACGACCTTCTAAGACATGTTAATGCAGGTGTGTATGTTGCTGTTTTGCATGCATTCCTATGAATGTGTAGATTTTACATACCATGTAAATGAAAATGAAAATCCAGGAATATATTTTGGTGATTTAGGCATAGATACTAGATTCATGGAGAGCATTTCATCTAAAGATCATAGTTTGATATGGTTTAGCCAACTCCAGGAAGATAAGATAGGAAACTTATTGTTTAATGTTTCTAAAACTGGAAGACTTTACACTGCTAAGTCACTAGATGCTGAGTCCCTCTGTAAGTACAACACTGAGTGCTCAGTCATGGTCGATATTGCTGTGAGAAAAGGAAAATCATTTGCCAAAATTTTAGAGGTGAAGGTTATTATAGAAGATATTAATGATAATGAACCAATTTTTCCAGATAATGAAGTAAATATAAACTTTGATGAAACAGATGGCAGAGGAACTATGCGTGCTATACCAAATGCTGTAGATAAAGATGTTCATTTATTAAATTCACAAATCTCTTATGAATTAATAAAACAGGAAGATGACCCATTCACTTTAGCTGTTTCTAGAAGAGTCGACAGTTCTTACTCTCTAAGTATAACATTAGAAAATAAGTTAGACAGAGAAATAAAAGACAATTATATGTTACAAATAATTGCTAAAGATGGGGGTACTCCATCAAAACATGGTATTTTGGATGTTCAAATATCAGTTACAGATGAAAATGACAATCCACCAATATTTTCTGAAGACATTTACAACATTACAGTGAATAACAGACAAGCAAAAGAGATACCAGTTCTTATCTTGTCAGCTACTGATTTAGATTCAGGTAAAAATGGAAATGTATCATACTATTTTAGTTCCATGACATCTGATAGAGCAAAATCGTTTTTTGAAATAAAAAAAAATACTGGAGAAATCTTTCTTCGCAAAAAATTTAAACCAGAAAAGAAACAAACTTATAAACTATTTATTGAAGCCAGAGATAATGGCAGTCCTCCTCTGAGCTCTGTTGTACCAGTTGTGGTAAATATTATCAATAAACAAAACAATGCTCCAGTGATTGAAGTAAATTTTTCAGAATTAACTGGAAACACAGCAACAATATCTGAAGCAATGGAAGTTGGCAGCTTCATTGCATATGTGAAAGTTGTTGACAATGATATTGGTTTGAATGGACAAGTGACATGTGACCTCCAGCATAATAAGTTCACTCTTCAGAGTCTTGGTCAGAAGAGATACAAAGTATCAGTAAAGAAGACTGTTGATCGAGAAAGTGAAAGTAGAATAAATTTCACAATAACTTGCAGTGACAGAGGAACTCCTTCTTTGAAAACAGAACATAAGTTTTCTCTCAAAGTAACTGATGTCAATGATGTAAAGCCACAATTCACAAAAGAAACATTCAAATTTTTAACATATGAAAACGAAAAGTCTAATTTCCCTGTTGGGTTCATTAATGCTACAGATCCTGACTTAGGGATTGGTGGAGACCTTACATATGCTTTACTTAGCAGTAACCAGCATGTTCTTCCTTTTGAAATTTCTGACTATGGATTTATTTTAGCAAAACAATCATTAGATCGGGAGCAGCAGAGTATTTATAAATTCAAAGTTTTAGTAAAGGACAATGGAACCCCTTCGTTAAATGATACAGCAAATGTTATTGTCGAAGTTATGGATGAAAATGACAATGCTCCATATTTTGTCTTTCCCAGTGTGGATCCTTTCAGTCTTGATGTTTACTACCAACCTCAGAGTAGCAATGATATAACAACATTAAGAGCTTCAGACAGAGATATTCGGCAGAATGCCTTTCTGAAGTATGGAATAATGAAAGGTAACAATAGACAATTGTTTTCAGTGAATCCATACACTGGCGTCTTGTCCTTTTCTCGTACAGTTTACCAAAACGATGCTGGATCATATGCACTCAAGTTTTTCGTCAAAGACAGTGGTACTCCAGTTTTATCAGCAACAACTACTTTGTCTTTAACATTGACTGTAAGTAACAAATCTTCAACAAAATTTACTGCAGTTAATTTACAATCAGATGACAAAATACATATTAATCTATTTATTATAATAATTGTTGCTGCAGTGACAGTGTCAGTATTACTGGTTGTCTCCATAACTATCTGCATTGTCAGAAGAAACAATCTACAAGGCAGCCAACATATATTTAGAACAGATCCACAGAAACGCCATGTTGGCAGGAATACAGAATCAGAATATTCTTGTGCAAAGCAAGTTTCATCTATTCATGAGAGCCCTGATGTCTTACAAAACATTGACAAAGATGAAGATCTGCCTCACATGTGGTCTAGAGGAAATCTTTCCTTAGAACATAAATCAAGCCAAAAACTCCGGGATCCTTCAATTGAGATCCACTGTCAAACACTTACCAGTGGAAATATTCCTGTAAGTAAATAAATTTTATTAATTTCATAGCTGTAACATCGTTTCTGATATCTATACTTTAATAATGTTTGAATAAGTAATTGGTTGTAATTCCTGCTAATATGTCTTTTAAAACAATAACAAACTAAATATTATATCATATATTTTAGTTGTAGCTTATATACTTAAGTGTATCGTTTTCTTTCCTTCTTGTGATTTTTAATTAATTAAAGTCTGCATTTCAGTATATTGAATGATATTTGTGTTAAAAGATTAGTAATAATTTATTTTAAAATTTCTTAAAATTATTCCTCAATAATTATTACTATAATTTTGCTAATTTACTGATGCTACACACATGCGCATGTGCACATGCACATACTTATACACACTCACACACACACGTGCACTTAGACACAGACACAGACACATTCAACATCTGTAAATTAGTAAACTATTAGTAATAATGTAATAATAATGGTTATTAATTTTATGTCCATATGTATGTATCTGTATATATATATATTTGTGTATATGTGTGTGTATGTCTATATATATATGTATATATTTATAGATAGATGACTAAAATATGCATGTGTGTGTATAAATATTGTTCAAAACTGAAAGTATTTAAAGCATTATAAACAAACCATTTGTGTATGTACACAATTTTTAAATTTAAGAAATATTGTTATTCATGATAACTGATATTGTTTAACAGAGCACATGTTTCTCAAGTTAAATTCATTAAAAAATAATTACTTTTGCAAGAACTGGTCTATAAATACATACTGTTTGTATCAAATGGTTTTGTGCATGCATTCCTGAGTGGATTGTTGTATATCTTTGAGCACATCTGTGGGGCTGTGTTTGTGCAGTAATACTTAAAATCATAAACTTTGCAAATGGAATTTAGTGTTAGATTATTATTCTAGTTCAACATATTCAATGCAGTTGGTTCCAATCTGAAGGTAACTTATTCCCTTCTTCTTGCCGGTGTCAGAGGACCTAGAAACAGCCATAGATCCCCTATTCTTCCTCTGATTAAACCATAAAGAATACTTGTTAAGCTAATTATTTGGACGTGCTTCAGCTTTTTTCATGATCTCATCTGCAAATCATAGGCTCCCTGAATTAAATGTATTAACACAAACTTATGAATTTTTTTCATGCCTATGATTACGCTCTTGGAATGGTTGGGATTAGGAAGGGCATCCAACCATAGAAACCATGCCTAATCAAACTGGAACCTGGTTCAGCTCTCTGGTTTACCAGTTCCGGTCAAACTGTCTAATCCATGCCAGCATGAAAAGTAGACGTTAAATGACGATGACGACGATGATGATGTCCCTGTTATTTAGATTATTATTTCTTTAGGGCAGTGGTTCACATACATTTAAAGTTCAATACCTCCTTTTTCTGAATGGCATTTTACAAATGCCCTTACTGAAATAAAATTAAAAAATCCCCCATCAGACTATCAAATTATTTTAATGTTTTAATCAAACACAAGCTACTTTTGACCTCTGGTCTATCACCAGCCATATTTATGCTTACTGATAAAACTATGTCCAACTCACATTTTAAACCCAACAAAGAATATTTTTGTGAAAAATATTTTAAAAATATAAGTATTGCATCTGGTTTAAATACATTTTTTAAATATATTAGGACCCTTCAAAATACCCAGTACCTCATAGCACCCACTTGATATTTGTTTTTCTTCCTTGAGCTCACAATGCCTCCAGATGTACACTTCGTGGACTTAGATTGATGATATAAAGCAACAAAAACCACTTTCGTGTCACCTGTCATTTTTATATGAGTGATAATAAACATAACTTGAATTTATTCACTTTGCTTTGAAAGAAGTGATATAACTTTTTTTATCATTATTATAATGATGCTTGCAAGCAGACAACTGAAATCTGCAAAATTCCTATCCTATCACTTGCTGGTATAATTTTACACATCAATATATATTCAAATATTTCTTTTTAAATCTTCACTATTGAATAAAGAAATATTCCCATTCTCAAGGTTGATGAGCACAAGGCATCTTGTTTGACATTCTAATGATTGTGATAAGCCCCTGTCCTTAATTATTATTTCTAATTTAGGCAGGAGGCTGGTAGTTTTGAGGGGATGAGCATAGTCTAGTCAGTTTATTCAACCCAGTACTTAACTGGTACTTAACTTTAGTAACCTCATAAGGATAAAAAGTGAAATTCATCTCAGCAAGATTTGAATTGGGAATGTAAAGAACTGGCTTCGCACTCCATTGGTTATAATGACGAGGGTTCCAGTTGATTCAATCAATAGAACAGTTTGCTTGTGAAATTTATGTAGAAGTGGCTGAGCACTCCACAGACACACATACCCTTAATATAGTTGTCAGGGAGATTCAGCATGATGCAAAATGTGACACGTCTGGATTTTTGAATTACAGGTGCAACTCATTTTTGTCAACTGAATGGACTGGAGCAACATGAAATGGAGTGTTTTGTTTGAGGATGCAACATGCTACTGAGGATTGAACTCATGATCTTATGACCATGAACTGAATACCCTAACTATTATGTGATGTGCATTCACAAAAAGCTGGAATGAATACTGTTAAGAATATTTGTGAAAAATATTTTTAAAATATAAGTATTGTATCTGGTTTAAATACATTTTAAAAAAATATTAGGACCCTTCAAAATATCCAGTACCTCATAGCACCCATTTGATATTTACTTCCTTTCCTTGAGCTCACAACGCCTCCAAATGTACACTTCCCCTCAGCCTAAGAATCGTGGACTTAGATTAATGATATAAAGCAACAAAAACCACTTTACCTGACACTCTAGCAACTCTGTCAATTTGCTAACTTTCTAGGGCATGTGTCCAGAAATTTGAGGGGTCTTGTCAATTATATCAAGCCCAGTAAATTATGAATGACTTATAAAATGGGGATCTCTGGAATTCCCTCTCTGCATATTATTATTTTTCCTACAACCATCGACTTACAGCTGCTTAAGAGAAACATTAAGTACATCAAGTGAATCCATCTCACCAGTCATGAGAGGCCTTTGAAAGGTACTGACACAACACTGTTCCCAAGATTCAGCCAATAAATAGTTATGATTGTTTCTGATTTAAGCACAAAACCAGCAATTCTGAAGGAATGTTGTATGATGATACCATTGGCCTCAGTACTGGTCTGGTGCATTATTTTATTGACCCCAGAACGATGAAATTCAAAAATGACCTCAATAAAAGACGGACTGAGAAGGTAAAAAAACTGGAAGATATACAGTGACTCGTTCAACTAGATGCTCTAATGACTCTGCCAATTCACAACATTAGCAATAGCAATATAATAATAATAGTATAATTCAACAATAGAGTATACAATATCATTAAAATAAAATAGATTACTCAATATCATTAGAAGAAAAAAAATAATTAAAATTTGTGAATGAATTGTTCTTTTGAGCAATATGATTTTCTTAGGTATGGCTATAATTACAAGAATAGCTTATAAGCAAAGGTATGGCTGTGGGGTTAAGAAGTTAACTTTGTGGCCAAACAGTTTGGATTCAGCCCCTCAGCATGGTACATTAGATACAAGCTTTCTACAATTGCTCCAGTTTCACTGATGACCTGTGAATGAGCCTGGTGGATAGAAACAGTATCATAACTGTTGTGCATGCATGTGTGTGTGTGTGTGTGTGCGTGCATGCATGCATGTGTGTGCATATGTACCTTGATGTTCATACTTCATTTGTCTGCTTCAGTAAAACAGTGTGATGTTGATCTTATGATTGGTTGTATTTCACTTTTACAATCCTGTAGAATATAAAGATCCCTTACTTGTAAAGCAAGTAGCAGGTGAGAGTTGACGACAGAAAGAACATCCTGCTGTAAAATCCAACCTCAAAATCAATTCTCATTCAAGCCATGCTACCTCGGGAAAATGAACATTAAATAAATGAACAACTGAATACAATGTCTGAAATATGTTTTCCCTTGTAGTCAAAATATTGTTGAATTTTAAGATATATATATATATTACAGCTTTATTTTTTTAAGAAATATTTTTAAAAGAAGCAACTCAATGTAACTTAAACTTGTGCAAAGTTTCAAGAATCAATAATTTAGAAGTATAAAATTGAAATTTATTACTGTTGCTGAAATTACATGTCTGAAATGTTCATTCTATTCTGTGTAATGTAGTTGTTTACAATTAAATTTTCAGAATGCTTTAGCATTTCAGTTTTTTTATGTTTTTCTTTTTTAAATTTCATTTCCATTTTCAATAATAAAAATCCTCTTTCATTCCTATTAAAAATCCTTTCCGGAAAATGCATTTTCTTAAATTGTAAATCTTGATTTTTATTGTTTTTGTTTGTGTCCATTTAATAATTGTCAATTTTGAAGCAATTTTAAATTCTTCTTTTATCCATTAAATCAATGACTTTTGTTTTCCATTTTTCCTTAATTAGAAGGCGGGCTTTCTAATTATTAAATACACTGAATTTTAAATCTTCGTTGTTGAGTAAAAATTCTTTTAAGCTCTCTGAATTTTAAATATGCCATACTAAAGCTGCACTACCTCCCTATTCTCTTTAGTTCTAATCTAATAATCTATTTTATAAAGCAGATGCATGCCTTTTAAAGATAACTTTTTGTCTCAGATGACGGTTTCAATTGAAATTAGGGTACATGTCTTTAAAACGTGTTATCTGTATAACAGCTATTCTATTTCTGACAAAAGGATTTAAAAAAATAAAGACTGTTACTTTAAATAGAGTTGATATCGTGATGAATGTTTTAGAAATTTACTACTTTCTAATTCCAGTTTTCTATAAAATCATTGAATACAATGATTTTACAGCTTTGACAATTTATTATGTTTTATGTATAAAAGGCAAAATGCAGACTATCTTTAGTATAAGAGAAATATTTGTGAAAACTGAAATAATTACAATAACAATAACAGCAGCAGCAACAACATCATCATCATCATCCTTCTCCTTCTCCTCCTCATAATCATCATCATCATCATCATCACCATCATCGTCGACTACAGCAACAACAATTTCTCACATAGGCAGAGAGGCAGAAATTTAGGTGGAAGTGGTCAATCTCTACCACTGGCCCCAGGATTTGCTCTTTAATTTATTAAACTCTGGGAAGGTGAAAGGCAAGGTTGACCTCAGAAAGATTTAAACATTTTATATTCTGAGTTCAAATCCTGCTGAGTTCCACTTTGTTTCTTCTAATCCTTCTTGTGTTTCATAAAATAAATCACAGATCAAGTACTAGGCTTGATATAATTGATTAACCTTTTCCACCTTAATTTCTAGTCTACCTAAATGAGAGAAAATATTACCAAATTAGTACACATCTCCCTCCCTCTCTCACTCAGTCACCCTCTTAATTTTTTTGATGCGACTCTACTCTATACTGTTTTCTCCCCCATTGTTTCTCTAATTCCCTTTTTCTCCCCTTCACTGTTTTCTGTCTCTTTCTCCCCTTCTTTCTCCCTTTCTCTCTCTCTTGTTGCTCACACAAAATCATCGTCCATCTTTCTTTTCCTCACATGATCATCTTTCTTTTCTTTTAGGACTGAACATACCCTATGTCTCTCTTCTATCTTTTCTCTTGTCAAAGAAAATATTTCTTCAGCTTTCGCTATTTTACCCTCATCCTGGTCTAACAACCCTCCATGTTTGTTTTCATTCAGTTTCCTTGTAAGCCTCCACTATCCTGTTTTCATTCCCAACTTTGACCCTCCATAAATCCTAAATTTTATTTTGGTACTTATGAGAGCAACTGTCTTCGAAGACTCATATTGTCACTCATTGCTTGAAATGAGAAGTAGATAGCCAGCCGATTACTGATGAAGCATCATTCTTTTTGCTACTTGTCCAGTTTTCCATTTGTTTCTCTCGTTGTTTGTATATTTAACTCATTTGTTTTCGTATTTCATGTTGTGTACTGTTGGTGACTCCTATACCCATATATATATATATATATATATATATATATA
>NC_068994.1:39910350-39917293 GCF_001194135.2 Octopus bimaculoides | reverse complement strand
TATATCAGGTCATTAAGAATGAAATGTCCAATTTTGAACTTAAAGTATATTTTACTCTATCTCAACAAAAAGCAATGCAGTTAATCAAAGTTTGCACCTAAATTATCAACACAATTTTGCCATTTTGTTGATATCTTATTTTTCTGGAGAGCAAGAAGGGATAAAATCATGAAAGGCTGTTTTTGCATCTTCTTCAGATTTGAAATTTTTTCCTTGCAAAATGTTGTCTAATGCCTGGAAAACATGATAGTCAGTTGGTGCAAAGTCTGGTGAATGTAGTGGATGACAGAGTACTTCCAAATTCAGCTCCTGTAATTTGAGTAGCGTTCTTTGTGCAACATGGTTGAGCATTGTCTTGCAAGAGAATTGGCTTGTCTCTAATGACCAATCTCGGTTGTTTAATTGCAAGTTCACTCATCATTTCATCCAACTGGTTGATGTATACATCCACTGTAATTGACTTACCAGGTTTCATGAAGCTGTTGTGGATGACACCAGCGCTGGACCACCAAAGAGACACCATTAGCTTCTTTTGGTGAATATTCTGTTTTGGATTGTGTTTTAGCACTTTGTCTCTATCCAACCACCATGCAGAATCCTTGCTATTGTTGAAAAGAGCCCATTTTTCATCAAACGTAACAATATGAGACAAAAATGGTTCACTTTTATGCCGTGGCAGCAAAGAACAGCAAGTTTCAAGATGACATGTCAGTTGATGCTCATTCAGTTTGTGTGGAACCCACTTGTCCAGATTCTTTATGTTGCTGATTTGTTTCAGATGGTCCAATACAGTTGGAATCAAAACATCCAACCTTGCCTCTAACTCATGCATAGTTTGAGATGTATCTACTTCTACTACAGTTTCCACCTTATCATTATCCACCTTGGTCTCAGGTCTACCATGGGGCTGATTTTCAAGATTAAAGTCACCAGACGGGAACTTCTCAAACCATTGACGTACAGTTTGCTCCTTTACCACATCTTCACCAAACACCTCATTGGTGTTTCGAGCTGTCTGGGATGCATTGGTTCCACAATGGAACTCATATTCATAAACAACACGAATTTTTGATCTATCCATAGGTTCACAATATAATCAGACACTATAAATTGCATTTCAAAAAGTGATGATGTAACTCTTCAATGTTGTAAAACAAAGAATTTTCAGGATAAAAGCTTAGATCTAATGACTGTCAAACTTGGTTCATTAGAAAATCAAACTTTTCATTCTTAATGACCTGTTAAGTATGTATGTATGTATGTATGTATGTATGTATGTGTGTATGTATGTATATATGTATGTATGTATAAAGCCATGTGGATACACTCAGACACACACACATATATATCTATGCATATATATGCCTTCGTCAGTTTGTAATCCTTATTGAGGTTTCATCACAGGTGTTGAAATTACCTGACCAATACCAGAGAAGCAAGTAGCCAATATGTTTATATACACATCATATTTTAGCATCAGAGAACTGGTACTAATAAGAGTTAAATATTGTATTTGGTATCAGTGGCCAGTTGACTTAGTACTTAGGTATTATATGATATATATAAACACATATGTGATATATGTGATAGATATATAAACATGAGAAATTTAGCTGTTTAACAACAGATTGAAAAAACAATTTAGTCTTAAATGACTTTTGGCCCTTATGACGGTCACTTCAGAGTCACACATACAAAACACAACAGTCTTTTGTGTGATTCTCTCTTCTAAATTTCATGTGCAATGCATTGGTGAAACTGAGGCTATAGTGAAAATAACTTTCGAAAGTGCAATGCAGTGGGATAAACTCTGAAATGATGTAGTTACAAAGTGAAATTCTTAACCGCAAAACCATGACTGTTGTGTAGATGTAAAAATTAAAAATGCATTAGTTTTAATGATGGAGTTAATAGTTTGAAAATTTATAATCATATTATATGGTGCAGCAAAGCACTACCTCTGTATCCTACCTAACATGTTAGAAGAGAGGCATTGAAAATTCGCTATCACAGGAGTGTGAGGGAGTTACTGAATCCTACAAACAAATAATTAATGAATAAAGAAGTGACTAATCGACAGAATTTGTGATTAATTAATGGCAAACATAGTTTTCTCAAAATACTATATTTGTTTCAGCTCATGATTTCAGAAGTGAAAATTTTGCGAAAATACACAAAAAAAAAAACAAAAAAAATAAAATAAAACTGAAAAAGAATATTATCATAATTTTTCAAATGTCATCGATATAATAATGTTAGTAAAAAAAAAAGAAAGCTGAAAAGCCCACTCTTACATGCATGCATTGACTAAAGATATCTCAAAACTTAAACACACAAAGCACCACTGTCATTATCATAGCTGCTGATACAAACATCACTGCCACTACTGCTACCTCTATCCTCTATGACAATTATCGCCACTACCAAAAGCCCCATTGCTGTCACCACCACTACTACTACTACTACTACTTTCTCCAAATCAACAAATCTGATAAAATAGGATAATAGTATTACACAGCAAATAAAGGTTAATAAAAATGTTTGCAAAGGTGTTAATACCTTTCCAAATGTCAGAAATACCAAAAACCTTATTAATTCAGTGTTTAATACAAATTCATATAGAAAATGGTTTCCATACACACTGCAATACAGCACTGATGCACTATAAAGAAAATATAATAATAATGATAATAATAATAATAATAATGATGATGTTGATGATAATAATAATAATGATGATGATGATGATGACGATGACGATGACGACGACGACGACGACGACGACGATAATAATAACAACAGAAACAACAAAGATTTATTTTATTTTCTCTTTTATTATGCATTATGTGCATATGTGAGAAAACGAGGGAAAGAGTGTGAGAGAAGGAAATAAATATATATATATAAATAAATATATATATAGTGAGAGAGAGAGAGAGAGAGAGAGTGAGTGAAAGAGAGAGAAAATTGTGAAGAAAGAGATGCGATGAGATGAAATGACAAGGTTGATATTTAACATCTTTTCCATCCAAATGCATAGGATTGGTTTCTGCACAATGTTTCACAGAAGTATACAAAAGGATGGTTGACGTCTATTTTTGGTTGGTGTTGTCAACAATTGACATCTGTGCTATTCTAAATATGGTAAGTTTGAAGAAAAGCACCTGCACTAGCCTACATTTATTTGTAGTATAATTCTAATAGCTTTTCAAAGCTTAAGGTATTCCAAAGTTAGTTCCTACTGAGCTAGAAATACATATATAAAATATTGCAAATTTGAATTTGTTTACATCAAGAAACTTACATAATTCAATTCCAAGTTGCATCTAATAAATAAAAAAAATGAAAATATTGGAAATAATTTCATTTTATCAAGTTACACAGTATTCATGTGTTGAAAATTAAATAACAAAATATACAAATGATTGTTTCTACACTTTTCTACCTCCTAATAAATTATTTCTGTATTTTCGCATAAAAGATCATGATAATATCTAAATTATTAACACATTCACTCTAAAAGATATCGTTTATTGCAATTCTTATGTATCCAACCAAAATCTATAAAACTGGCTGCTGAAATTTCAAGATTATAATAGAATATATAAATTCTGGAAGACTCTGATTAATGATTGAAACAACAGAATAATATTTCTCCTGCTGCTGTTATTTGCTTAATAATAACAACAACAACAACAACAACAATGATGATATGATGATGATAATCCGTTATACTGTAAGCACAAGGCCTGAAATTTTTGTGGGGAGGGAACCAGTCGATTAGATCAACCCCAGTGTATAAATTTATCGCCCCCCCCCACACACACCAAAAGGATGAAAGGCAAAGTCAGACTCAGCAGAATTTGAACTCAGAATGTGAAGATGGATTAAATACCACTAAGCATTTTTGCTAGGTGTGCTAACAATTCTACCAGAATGATGATAATAATAATAATAATAATAATAATAATAATAATTGATGATGATGATTTTAAATTTGTGAAAGGCCACCAAGTTCGAGAGATGTTTTAAGTCAATTACATCTACAATAATAATAATAATAATAATTATTATTATTACAAATTTTTGCCACGGGGTAGCTTGGGGGAGGTGGGGATGAGTCGATTGCATCGATCCCAGTGTTCAACTGGTACTTATTTTATTAACCTCATAAGGATGAAAGGTAAAGTCAACCTCAGCAAGTCATCCTCAGCAGAATTTGAATGCAGAACATATCAATGGGCGAAATACCACTAGGCATTTCATCCAATGTGCCAACGACTATGCCAGCACACTGCCTTGATAATAATAATAATCATAACAATAAGAGCAATCAAAGGGCACAAACTTCTGCCAAGGCAACACCAACGTCCTCTCAACGATTAGCCAGAGATGATTTTAAAAATGAGAATAGCTGAAATAAACTTGACTGCTCTCACAAACAAGAATACTAAAAATGAACCTGACCGCTCTCAAAAATTAAGTAAAAAAACAGGCAAGATAATTCAGAATTCTTGTCTGGTACCAGATTGATCCCAAAATCTGATCAGTTCATGCCAGTCACGAGGCCAAACATCCCTGAAAGTTTCATCTGAATCCATCCAGCGGTTCTTGAGATATCTTGTCCATTGAGAAACAAGCAAACGCAACTGAAAACAATACCTCCGCCTTCACTAAGGCTGTGGTAATAATGGTTTCAAATTTTGGCACAAGTCTTGGAAGGAGTTGGGGGAAGTTAATGACATTGAGCTCAGTGTTCAACTGATAGTTATTGCCTTGACACTGAAAAAAATAACCGACAAAGTCGACCCTAGTTGCCAAAATAAATGCTGCTAAGGATTTTGCACTCTATGGCAATGACTCAGCCAGCTCATCCTTTTCATCATACTAATAACGATAATTCTTTTTGATTTATGCACAAATCCAGCAATTTTTTCAGGGAAAAATTAGTCAATTTTATCCTAATATTTAACAAGTATTTTTTAATCAATCATTACCTAATCAATCAATCAATCAATAATGAAATACAAAATTTACTTCAGCAGGGTTTGAATTAAGAATATAGAGAGTTATAACTAAATAGTGTAAGACATTTTGTTTCATGTCCTAAGATTCTGCTTATCCAGCATCCTTGATGATGGTGGTGGTGGTTGTGGTTGGAGGTGGTGGTGGTGGTGGTGGTGGTGATAATGTTTTTAACATCTGTTCTTCCATGCTGGCATGGGTCATGGGACGTAAAGACTAATCATAAAACCATTTCTATCAGTCTTTCTCTGTCATGGATATTTTTTATTATTAGCCTATATAAAAATGGAAGGCTAGAAGAAGCATTAAAGCACCAACAAAAATGCTTTGCATTATTTCTTCCATTTTTTTGGTGGGGGATTGCATTCTGAGTTCAAACCCTACCAAAGTCAACCTTGCCTTTCATCCCTGCAGAGTCAATGAAATAAAATAGTAGTCAAGCCGATCATGTTCCTATATTAGAAACAGTTTATAAGCATATATGTAACATTTCTTCCCACAGCATTCATTGTGCACCTACATCATCGGTATGGTTATCTTACCTGCATACAGCAAACAATGTTTTTAAAGCCAATCTCTCTTACTCGATTCAATAGTGTTACACTGTACCTAGTAGTTAACAAGACATCCCCCAACAAATTATGCCCACTTCATTTCCCTTTATCTTTTGAAGCCCATAGCTTGCTTACATATAATATATGATTTCCCCATACTTCATACAGACTGCTTTTTCTCTAGTGAGAGAAGTTCCTTTTTACCAAAAGAGGAAACAAACTTATATCTCTCTTTCTTACCTTACCTGTTATACACCACAAATTCCAGCACTAATTAGATTACCTATGTAAGAGAAACAATCAAATACACCAGTCTGCTTATGGACTTCATTTCAGGCTAATCATTCCTGAACATCAAGAAATATAATCTTTTTATTTCTCAGTAATAAGAGGTAACATGAAACTAAGATCTCTCAGTGCTTATATGCAAGATAGACAACAATTTAATTAGGAAATGCTACTATTTCCTGTGTAATGTAATTCAGAAAATAAATTCAGTTATAAGTCTCTGGATTTTAGCTTCAAGATTTTAAATGTTTTTAAAGAAATTCTTCATTGCTTAAATTGAAAAGTATGTTCTAGAAAACATTTGAAGTAATTTCAAGAATGTTACTTTTCAATTCACTACAATTGTCAGATATAGGTTGCCTATGTGTTATAACAAGAAATAATCGGGGGACCCCTGGAAGCCTAATTTAGAGATGAACATGACAACGTTTTAAAGATTAGTGCAAGATATCTTTTATCTTTTACTTGTTTCAAACATTGGACTGTGACCATGCTGGAGGGTTTTAGTTGATCAAATCAATCCATTGCTTATATCTTATTTAAGTTTGGTACTTATTTTATCAGTCTCTTTTGGGGATGTAAGTTGCACTGGTTGTCTAGCTATTGGAGGGGTGATAAATGCAGTCAAAGACATGCACACATAGTTGAGATGTACATATACATATGTATGTGTGTGTGTGTGTGTACATGTGTGCGTGTGTGTGTGTGCGTGCATGTCTGTGTGTGTAAGTTGGTTTTTCTATTTACTTGTTTCCTCGAATTCACCAGTGTTTATAAGTGGTAACTGAATTTTGAGTTGTTTTGACTCTTATTTGTAGCAATGCTAGTACTGTCTCGTACCCTTGATTATAAATATTTATATATGTGAATATATATTTGATATATATATATATATATATATATATCAAATGTGTCAACGCCGACAGGAAGCGGTCCAGCTTCCTAGGGCTAAATAGCAGTAGTATATTCCCTTATTGGGACTGTCACGTTAAGTTGGCAGTATACAACTACTTTATCGCATCACTACTGCTTAAGTCTCTTTGAGAGATTTAGAAATGTATTATTTCTAATTTTTA
>NC_068994.1:39906305-39910340 GCF_001194135.2 Octopus bimaculoides | reverse complement strand
TATATATTATATATATATTATATATATACTCACCCAAAATGGAGATGAGTACCAATGTTCCTGTGTGGTTTGCTTGAAAACTTGTACAGTTTTGGTGGTGGTGGTGGTGGTGGTCATCATGATGTTGATGCTGCTGCTACTGCTACAGCTGGTAGTAGTGGTGGTGGTGGTGGTGATGATGCAGCAACAGCAGTGAAATATACTTTTAGTGATTGTATTAGTTCATGTCAAATAGTATGGTTTCTGTTTAAAAAACATGTGTGAGTTATATTGATAACTCCACATAAAATTGATAAAAAATTATATTGATAAAAAAATGTTCAGTAATTTTCAATAAAAGTCTTTTCTTTTACTTTCTGTATGATCTGAAATTTTAAATATTTGAATTATCTCGATAATACTGAAAAAGATCTGTCACAGTCACTTCTTGATTTAGTGTTGCAGATAAAGCACTTCAGTAGTTTTGTAAAGTCTACTTAACCAAAAATGATACAAGGAACATTCAATATTTTAATGTGCAGATTTAATTAACATATCAAATTAGTAGCATAGTTATGCAGTAGATATGAACTCTTCATTAACAGACATTTAAACAAAGTAAAGTGGCTATTCTTTGTTACTCTTTTTTTTTTATGCCAAGAAATGTGATAGAATTCTTCTCAGCTAGACACTTTCAATACTTGGAACTAGCAGAAGAATCGACATTCAATGGATCGAATATTTATATATTTATTTTAGATTTTGAAATATTAACTGTGTTATATGTTAAAAGACATTTAAGGAATGAAAAGAAAAATTATCTTATGATTTGGCCATTAATATGTTGTTCACTGCTATGACGGCGAGCTGGCAGCATTGTTAGCACATCAGGTAAAATGCATAGTAGTATTTCATCTGTCTTCGTGTTCTGAGTTCAAATTCCACTGAAGTCTACTTTGGCTTTCATCCTTTTGTGGTCAATAAAATGAATGTCAGTTGAGCACTGGGGTCAATGTAATTGACTTACTTCCTCCCCTGAAATTGCTGGCCTTGTGCCAAAATTTGAATTCAGAATGCTGTTTACTGCTAAGGTGGTGCTTTGTGTCATTGAAGAAAACCCTTCAGTTCATGTTATTGCAATCTATGTAGCTTATAAGGCATGCCAGTCCTTTGCTAGTGCAGCCCTTTAAAGATTGTAGTAGTATGATGAGGGATACTATTTTTAGTATGTTGGATGACAACAAAGATGTTCATTTTTATTGCATCTTGTTATTAGGGTTTAGCCCTACATCATGCCTCATCAAGCTGACCATTGGTCTATGTAGGTGTAAGGGGTAAAGACCTCTTTTGGTCATGGATGATCATGGGATTGCACCTAGAAAGTTCCCTTCTAAGGCACAAGTCCAGACAAGGTTGTTTATGGAAGACCAACAGTCACCCATGCATACCAGCCTCCTCTCTCTATGCTACTGATGTTATCCAAGGGAAAGGCAAAGGCTGATACAGCTTGGCACCAGTGATATCACAAATCATTTCTACAGCTGAGTGAATTGGTGCAACATGAAATAAAGTGCCTTGCTCAAGAACACAACCTGGTCCAGGAATCGAACTCACTACCTCATGGTTGTGAGTCTGATGTGCTAATCACTGAGTGATGCACATTCATGCAGGTGTATGTTTCATCTAATATGTCTTACCTTGTTTCTAAGATGGTGAAATGTGTGTTTTGAGAGAGATTAAACCACTATTTCTACCAGTTTTAGCAACCACATAGAGGCCTTCTCATTGGCTTGTAATTCTATTTATTGTTACTTGTGGTGTATGTTTGTACGTCTGCCTGTTTGTATGCATGTATGCATATATGAATGTATGCATACATGTATGTATGCACCTATGTATACATGTATGTATGTATGTATGTATGTGTACATGTCTGTGTTTCAGAAATAACAGAAGTGACATGGATTCTGTCACATTAAATGATACAAATTATTTTTCTATTTTCTATTTTGTAATACTATGCTTGCCATTTTTTAATTCATTAAGGAAATGATATTAATTCTTAATTTACTTTACTCTGATCAAATCTGTAACTATTATTTCCATCACATATATTTCATTTAAATTACACTCCTGTCAAATCTGCCTAGCATGTGTCTTTCTGTATGTGTTTTTATGTCCACTAGTTTCAAAATAAAAATTCTAAAAAAAGAAAAAGAAAATGGGAGAGAGAATACGTGAGTGTGAGAAAGGGTGAGAGAGAAAGAGATAGAAATGAAATAATGAAAAAGTAGAGAAAAATCTGCTACCAAAATCTATCAGTGCTCAATCACATCTGAATATATTTATATATTTATTTATTTGTCTTTTACTTGTATTTGATATTGTTCAATATCTTTTATTTTTAAAAATAATTACATTTGGTACTAGTTTCCGTTTCGTTATCATATTATTTATGCATTGCAAATACATACCCACACCCACATACATATGTGTGTGCATATGCATATATATATATATATATATATGTGTGTGTGTATTTTTCGTGTGTGTGTGAATGTGTGTATGCATTTATTGAGAGAAAACAGAAGTACTTCTTCACCATTGTTTCATCAGGAATACATGGCCATCAGATGCATTTCTTATTTTTTTATTTTACCAAGGCAGTGAGCTGGCAGAATCGTTAGCACGCCTGGTGAAATGCTTAGCATCTGCCGCTATGTTCTGAGTTCAGATTCCACTAAGGTTGACTTTGCCTTTCATCCTTTCAGGGTCGATTGAATGAATACCATTTACACACTGGGGTCGATGTAACTGAATTAATCCCTTCCCCCTAATTTGAGGCCTTGTGCTTCCAGTAGAAAGGATTATTTTTTTATTTCCAGACATGGAAAGCTTGCAAAGCCACGAATACAACCGCCTTCTTCAGGTCAAACCAACACACATACACACACAAATACCATTAATACCATTTCTTCCATAGGCTCAAGGTCATAGATATTTTGTAGAGCAAGGCGTTAGCTGATTCAGTAAGCCCCAATATTTGCAATGATACTATATTTTATCATTTTCATGAAGTGAACGGCAAAGTTGACCTCAATGATATTTTGATTCAGAATATAAAGGGCCATAACTAGAAATTCTAAAGTATTTTATCTGCCTCTCTAAAGTTTTGCCAATCCACCAAAACTATATGATATGATGTTTCAGAGATGGAACTTTAACAGGATTGCTGGGTCTAATAGAAATAATAGTTAAATATCTCTCAATTCACTTCCGGTAATTTTTTTTTTAATTTCTTAAGAGGAAGGACATATTTGATGATGTACTCCAAGATGAACTAGGCTTGTAAACTATGAATTTTGTCAGAAAATATAGGGAAGTCATGGTTTAAATACTTTTTGATCATAAGTTTACTCTCTCCTCTTAAATCACACCCCATACTATTTTAAATATGGGAAAACACTGGATAGATGTAGTGGCTGCAAGTGGAAGGCTTTTAATCACTAGACAGACTCAATCAAAGCTGACCAGGGGTTAAACAACAAAAATTACAAAAACAACTGCTGCTGCTGCTACTACTACTACTACTACTACTACTACTACTACATGAGATCTTAGCTTAGAGCTCAGAGAGGTAAAATTATAGACTGCAAAGTATTTGTTTGGATATACAACTACTGCAGTAGCAACTGTAATAGCATATTAGGTATAATGAAGAGAAACGAACATAGTATCTGTTATGTTACTCTTATTTTGTCTTAGTCTTAAAACTAAATCAAATCAATTTTCGTAAAATCATTTACTGCTTCTGGAAGTAATTTAATCCCAGCAGATTTCTCTAACAAATTTTCGTTTATATATATATATATATATATATATATGTATGTATAAAATATACAAGAATAAGGGCAGGGAATCGTCAATTAATAATAGAATTATCCATTTAGAGAAAAATTTGTAGTTTAGAATCAGTAGTTCTTTGACTACTATTTCTAAATTTTCAGTATGTTGGAGAAGCAACTCAATGCTAATCCCTGTATATTTATGATATAT
>NC_068994.1:39896506-39906241 GCF_001194135.2 Octopus bimaculoides | reverse complement strand
ATATATATATATATATATATATATATATATATATATAGTTTTGAAACATAATTTCATAAATTATTTGTATTTATAACACATTGATATTTACAAAACTTGGATATTTCATTTAGCATTTAAAAAGAAAAATATTATGTCTCAGACGCACATTATATGACAAGTAAATTATTTGCAAATAATTATATTTAGTCAATATAACAAATTTCCCCCCCCCCTTTCTTATACATATTCATGGCTACTAAATTCAATATTACACATCAAATCACAGTATCCTATTAACGCACTTGTTATTAATTAATGTCAGATTATGTTTCCTGTTCCTTTCCTGTCTTGAAAGTTACTTGGCAACCTAACTAGTGTTGGTAGCATATTAAAATGCATGCTGTGCATACTGTAAAATGGTTGACATTAGAAAAGACATCCAGCCATGGAAACTATGCCAAATCTGACATTGTAGCCTGATGCTGCATCCCTGTGGCTAGCTGGTTCCTGTAAAACTATCCAATCCATGTCAATGTGGAAAATGGATGTTAAGTGATGATGATCATGAGGATAATGATGCATTGAATAACTGATTTCCTTGTTGGGCCTCTGTAAGATGAGGTTAACCATGCATTTATATATATGTGTTTGCAGACATGAGCAAGATCTTTTGAGGAAGGTTGGCAGTTGCTCCCCTGCATGCAAGTTTCCTTTCTCCACACCACTATTCTTTATCCAAGGAAAAGGCCACCAACTAGAGCTAATACAGCTTAGCACCAGTGTCATCTCAGGTGTCACTATCAGAATGCAAAGAGCCAGATCAAATCTTATTTCTTTACTACCCACAAGGAGCTACACACAGAGGGGACAAACAAGGACAGACAAATGGATTAAGTCGATTATATCGACCCCAGTGCATAACTAGTACTTATTTAATCGACCCCCAAAAGGATGAAAGGCAAAGTCAGCCTCTGCGGAATTTGAACTCAAAACGTAGCGGCAGACGAAGTACCGCTAAGCATTTCGCCCGGCGTGCTAATGTTTCTGCCAGCTCACCGTCAGATCAAATCTGTATGGAATCTTACCAACTTTCTAACAGGTCATCCACTGATACCTTGGGAGAGACTACAAGGAAGCCCATCGCATGCATATGTATGTGAGTGTACATATATGTGTGTGTACCTATACGTGTGTGTATGAGAAGCATAGGGTAATGTGCATAAAAGTCAATGAATGGCTGCTATTACAGTGTTTGAATGAAAGACCATGGCATTGTTTGCTTTCTGCAGTGAATAGATGTTTCTAACTGCAGACATATGAAGGGTGGTGAAAATTAAAAAAAATTATGCCTTACTTGGAAAACATATGGTTTGGTAACAGAAAAAGAATCTACGCATGGAGAATCTGTCTCAATGAAATTTCTTCTAACCCTTGATGACATGAAGTGAAGGATGTAAAAACAATGAAGATGCTGCTAGCAGCAGCAGCAGCACTGGTTGGTGGTGGTGATAATGATTAGCAACATTTCTAGTTACTAAGAGTTTTAGAACAATGAACGAGTATTTAGAGCCAAAAGAGTTGAATATCCCATCAAATTTTAAACAAGAAGAGCTCATTGATGATTTATTAATCATGGAATTAAATAAGCAGTTATATAAATGGAATTGAATTCAGTTTCAGTAAGTCAAGCCATTATGGCTATGATTTCTTGGTTTGATGTGATCCATTGACTGTGAAGATCCTCTTCTATTAAAGAGTTATGTTATATTTCCTCCCCCTCCCTTTTTTTTTAAATGAAGAAACATTTATAAGAATTTAGTTCTCATAAGAAACTGTATTTACAGAAGATTGTCTGGAATATTTAGATCAGAAGATAAAGTATAGCTAGGATGATTAGAAGTGACTGCAACATAATTGGATTTTGGAAGAAATCTACAGAACTCTAGGGGTTATATGTCACGTTAGTAATGCATTAAAGAGAAGATACAATTTGATCGCAAGCTATATAAGTTGGAATCTAACTGTCACGAAACATCCAACTAGAGAGCAGAGAATTTGCAGTGAAATTCCTAATGAAACAAAGCAATAAAAGAGACATGCATAGATAACATGAAATTTTCAAACCATGCAAGCATAGAAGGTAGAATAAATAGAAGCCTATTCATGATGATGAGGATTTATAAAGGACAATTCTATATTTGGGAATACATTAAGCATCTAACACTTTTTCTTAACCCATTAATACAGTTAGCTTTACTGTGTTTATTATATTGAAACTTTTCAGTTTAAGGTTATTTATATGAAAAGGAAGAAATGTAACTTGTTTGAAATAGTTAATGCTTGACTATACTTAAATGTTGCTTAGTTATCCAATAACCATTTCCAGGAAACAGATTATGAATTTCATTAATAAAGAGTTACAAGCAAATATGCAATAAACAAAATAGGCTAATTATTAGATAGGTTTAATATTCTATATAATAATTAACTTATCTAATTATCTCATCTGGAAGTGGAATTTTCCTATAGTTATTCACCTAATTATCTTAGTCGCAGTTTTTAAGCTTTAGTTTTGATGATTGATTATTCAGATTAGATTTGATTTTAATTACTCAAGCTTGGCTCTGTTTTGATTGCTCTGATAATCTTTGATTTTATAGAAAATTTTGAAATATATTAAGCTTAAATTGCAATATTAAACAGTATTAAAATAACATGCACAAATTATGATGGTAGGCTACATCAAAGTGTTACTGTATTATTTTAAAGCTTCTATGTTAAGTTATATCCTCGTAGATTAAGATACTAGTATCCCAGCCATTATTAAACTATTATAATTCTACTTCAGTTTAGTCCTCTCTTAAAAAAGAAAACATGAAAGATAAAAATCTGTCACTCATTGACAAGTATGACCTAACATGTACCATACTTTCCAGAACTGTTTTAGGTACCTATGTAGTTGCAAGCAAAGATATTCTCTCATCCCTCCTCTGCTTGAATTTGAGTATGTGTATAGCTGAGAGGGAGAAGACTGCACCTGCACTCAGTTGGTACTTATTTTCAACTGAGTAGACTACAGCAACATGAGATGAAATGCTTTTCTCAATGACACAATTCACAACTTAATCTTGCAATCAAACCCATGAAATTAGGATCTTGAGCTCAACACTTTAACCACTAAACTACATGTCTTCATGAGTCCTATTGAAATGGTAAATTTATTTAGATGTATTTCATTTGAATTTATGAGAATATTATTCTCATTCAGATTGTCTTTTCGATGTTCAACTTCACAACAAATATGTGAGAGAAGATTGTTAAGTGCTAGAATGACAAAAATTTGTTGTCTATGTTAATATTTAGTACTTCACTGGTGGTCAGTGTCACTCTCTTATACAGCTGACATCAAGAGTTGTCTGATCCTACCTTCTAGCTGTCTGACAGGAAGCATTTGATTAAGAAAATGGGGAATTAAGGTTGCTTATTGAAGATGAATACTGTCTTGCTGGAGAAGGATATCAAGTGCACTTTCACACTTAAACTGGCTTGTCAGAAAACCATCCCCCAACACATTTAAATAATTAACAGCTGTCAGCCATTCATTCTCTTGATGTGCTGATATTGCAACTAATCTAATTATATATTGATTGTGACATTGAAAATTATCAGAATATGTACTGGTTCCATGATTACAATTAATTTCAATTGAATTTTTCTTTTTCTTAGTTTCTTTTTCTTTTTTTTTGCACCATGAAATCTACTTACTCAAATTCCATTATTCCTTATCCTAAGGATTCGCAAGCTTTGAAGGAAAGACAGAATAAATGGGAGGATGTACTCTCAACTTAATGTGTGTTCTGTCACATTAAATCTCAATATGATCTTATTTGAAATAAAAAAAAAAAAAAAAAAGGCATCAATTAATTTTCTGTGAACGGTAAAGGGACTGAACGAACAACATATTCAACACATGGATCATGAGTTCAGATATTACCACAGATGTCCTATTGCATCTCGGGCTATGGAAGCCAGATAACTGGCCTTATCAGTCCTGGGACTTGAGAAAAGAAAAGGAATTTTCTTTGTACAGGGTGTTCGGGTTAAATTTAACGAATTTTTATGTCACTTTCTATCAAGAACAGCTTAATGAATGTATTGGTGATCCATCCGTTAATGGCATTGGAGAGCATGCAGTTAAGAAAATTCTACCCGACATGGAGGATTGAAAGCCATCTGAATATTGGAAAAGAGTTACCTGTATCATGATGATTCACACCAGGTATGAAAATCGTGACATCATGATTGCTGTTCAGTTTTCTGTGAATACTGTAAAGGTTATAATATTGAACATGAGCAGCTACAACACAGACTATGAAGCCATGGCAAGCAGGAACGGACACAATAGGCATTCTGACTGTGTCTACATTCTGGAATTCACTCTTACATATTTGAACTGGGCTCAATTCAGATGGCAATGTAAAACTGCTGGAGACTGTGGTCAATCCTTGGCTGGAGAGGGTTACTACTGGAAGGCCATATGTCTGAAAGCAGGATTCAGTTCCTTGGCATACATCTGGAAAGAGTCAGAAGTGGTTGTTGGAAAATTTCTATGCGTTCACCAGCCCCAATTTCTGGCCTTTTAGTAGTTCCCACAACTGCAATCCCCATTTGGATTATGATGCATTAGGTGTCGTTGAGAAAGACACCAACAGCTCTGCCTGAAACAGCAAGGCTGAGCTAGTGGTCAGGATCAAGATGTTCAAAGATCTTCCCAGGGGCACATTGAAGAATCCACAATTCTAGTTCCAGAGCCATCTTGAGGCTGTGGTGGCTACTGAGGGCAACTATTTTGAGTAAAATGTTATCTCCAATCCATAATCTAGTTGATATATCTTGATTTTAAAAAATTACTTTTAGCTTTGGTTGAGCTATTCTGCTGCCAGGAATACATTATATGTACAAATCAATGCAAATCAGTCAAGTCATCTTATGCAAACAGTCAAATATAGCCCCAAAACACCTTGTAAGTGAATTAGTTCAAAGTTTGAAATTTGGAAAAAGAATTCAAGAATGAAACTAAACCAAAAGTTGGTTGCCAATGATCATAAAAATTTAAAGATAATTAGCAAGTTTATTGACACTGACTAGGTATTCATAAGGCATATGTGTGGTTAAGAAGTTTGCTTTCTCCAAGGCTCCAGTTCCTTTGTGTGGGATCCTAGGCAAGTGTCTTCTCCTATGGCCTCAGGTTGATTTGGTAGACAGAAATTGTAAGAAGTCCATTGTATATACATGTATATATATATATATATATATATGTGTGTGTGTGTGTATCTATCTATATATATATATATATATATATATATATATATATACACACATCTGTGCATGCATGTGTGTGTGCTTCTTTGTCTTGCTAACACATGATAGTTGTAAACAAGCTTCACTATCATAGAGTTGGTGCTCTTCATTTTCAGTCTTCCATGAAAACACATGTCTAGCATGGGGAAATATTAACTCACTTGGAGAAAAATAAGGGTTGTGAATTCCATCCGATCTATGAACATTAGAATAATGATGATGATACCCTGAGTACAGTATAGTACTGAAACAAAATGCTATTAATGTACCAGTAATTTATCAATCAAATTAGCTGTCAGGAATACATTACATGTACAACTCAATGTAAATCATTCGAGTTATCTTAAGCTCTATTTGATGGTAAGTTTATGAGTAGCATCTTTGTGGACAGGTAAGGTAGATATTCACTTCTAATGAAACTATAATACGAGATTGAAACCAGTCTTTTCCTCTCTGCGAAAATATCTATAATAATAATTGTGAAATTTTGTCAGTCCATCCAGGACCTCTGTATCTCAGTCTTTATTTCCTCTACATAGACATATTATACCTTCTTGGAATCAGGATGATCCTGGGATGGAAAATTTGCCCTTCATTTGGTTCTTGAACATCCAGCATTGGGATTAGGTTTGAATGAGGATTTGTTATATGCTAACAGTTGAAACTTCAAATTTTAAAAGAACTCCAAACTGAATTTAAAGTAATACCATATTGGTAGGGTCATACCATATTGGTTGAGCCCCATCCCAATTAGCCCATCCGTAGGAGCTATCTTAAAAGTCTGCACAGAGTGTGGCTTTTATGCTAGTTATATATAAAGACAAGATGTTTATATCTGTCTATTACAAATAGTGTTGGCTAGCATTAGTACATATATATTCTGTAGTACAGCATTAGAGCAAAATAAAATACTGTTAATACAATGATGATTTACCAATATAAATCTATATATACATATATATAGGCTCAGGCATGGCTGTGCAATTAAGAAGTTTGCTTTACAGCTTTGTGGTTTTGGGTTCAGTCCCATTGTGTAGAACCTTGGGCAAGTGTTTTTGACTATAACCCCAGGTTGACCAATGCTTTGAAAGTGAATTTGGGTGATGGAAACTGTGGGGAAGCTCTTTGTTTATATGTATGTATGTGTGTGAGTGTGTGTGTGTGTGAATCATCACATTTGTGTTTGTCCCCCAACATGGCTTAACAACAGGTGTTGGTTTGTTAACATCCCTATAACTTTGTGATTTGGCAAAACAGATCAGTAGAATAAAAAGCCAGACTTAAAAATATAAAAATAAGTACTGGGGGTTGATTTTGTTTCAATTGAATCCTTGGCTGCAGTCTAGTGGCTGTAACAAGTAAATAATAAAAGCTATATCATTCTTAAGGTGTCATGTAATTTGTGGGATCTGCGACAGATTTCCTTCCATGGTTAGTAATGGTCACTATAGTTAATGACAGGCTCTGGTTATATAAAATGATGGCTTCAAGGTTACACTCAGAGAAGAATAATACTGTTTAGAAACTTCAAAGAGATCTTATCTGATTGAGAGCCTTCCATTCTAAAGTGGTTGATTGGTAGAGTCATTAGAGCATTGGATAGAATGCAATGCAGTATTTGATCTAGCTCTCTGAATTCTGAGTTCAAATTCTGTTGAGGTCAACTCTACCTTTGAAGATTTTGAGGTCAATAAATAAATAACTAATCAAGTACTGAGAGATTGATTCTTTTCTCTCTTCTCTCTCACTTTCTCTCTCTCTCTTTCTTCCCATCTCTCTCCTCTTCCTCCTCTCTCCCTCACATACACAGACACGTGCCTTGGGAAGAATGGCTTTGCCAGGTTTTAACGATGTCCAAGGCACACTATGTCATAATGGTGCCCCTTCAACTCCATCAGGAGTTTAGTGCTCCATCACCAACACCACCACCACCACCTTCAGTTGTGTTACTATCTCTGCATTAATATTCATGTGTTTAAAGGGTGATAGATTGGCTTAGCAGAACAAGTAAATTAATGGACTAAAATATTGTGCAGTATTTAGCTGTACATCTTTGTGTTTAGTGTTCAAATCCCACTGTGCTTAACTTTTCCTTTCATCCTTCTGGAGTCAATAAAATGCATACCAACTGAGTTGTACATCAGTCTAATCAACTGTGCTCATTTGAGGCCTTGTGTTTATGTTGTAAATCAATACTCATGTCTTTATTATATTCAGACAATGTAATATGACTATTAGAAATAAAGATTATCCTAACAAGATTGTGCAGCAAAATTAGACAAGTATTTAAGAAGCTGAAATTAGCTCCTTTTACATTGATGCAATTATATACAGAAATAACTACAGCACTGTTCTTAAAAGATTTTCATGCTGTCATCTTTACTTTTAGCCATTGCTTCTAAAACTGATTCTACTTTGACAAGATATCACAACCATACTAGCAATATGTTTATTTCAATAACTATGTTTATTCCTGGTATCATTGGTCAGTTATTCTTGCTTGCTAAATGCGTCTAGCAAGCCATGTAGTCACACTGCATCCTGTTTAGTTTAAAAGCAGACACAACATTCACAACATCAGCAGACAGGAATGTCAATACTATCCTTCAGAAACATGTGGTTCTCATACAAGTGAATTATTTTCTCTCTTTAGACTTTTATATAAATACAATTCCAATGAGCATCATGTTGTCACTGTTGTTCTTATTTAGTCTCGGATCATTCCCAATGGAAAAAAATTAACTTATGAAAATGTGTTCCAGCTGTGACCATGCAGCCTCTTTTCAGTTTAACCACTGTGTATCTAGGACTGCATTAACTAATGTGGCATTCATTTTCTTATTTTGTTTGTTTTTAAGATAAGAGTATGGTTTGAGGTAAAAATTTGGCTGCTATTTCTAGAAGTTCATGTGCCCACATAGAGGATCTATTATTAATTGATGATGATGCTTAACCCCAGGGGAACTTACAATTAGTAAATTGATGATCAAAGTCATTCCGTGTGTGACCATTCCATCTTTATTTCATGCTGCATTTCTAGAACTATGTCAAAAAATCATGTTTTATTTTCTTTTTAAATGTCAGGGTCTGGTTTGAGGGAGATGTGACTGCTATTTCTAACAAGTTGCATGATCACATAGTGACAGTCTTGCTGATGTGTTGTGCATGATTGTAGTGATTGTAGCATTTGCTATGAGAATAATATTTTTTTGTATTTTCTTCCCCTCCATTTATCTTCCTAGGTACAAGGTCCATATTTCTAAATATTGATGCAATTAAGATGTCTGACACAGGTTGGGTCTATCCCTTTGTTCTGAAAACCCTAAATCCTTGTCCTATCATAAGAAGACTAGTGATATGAGATAAGAGATGCAATTTGATCTCAGAGTACATAGAGCTAGAATAGAGTTCATGGGGAATTTCATCCAGACACTCAAACAATTCTTTCAATTCACCTTTCTCGATTACTATTTGCAAATTAAAAGTAAAACAGAATCTGAGCAGAAGTTGAGTTGAGCTTATATCAGGGAGGACCAGAATAAATACCACAAGAAATTGTATCTGATACCACAAAGAACTCAGCATGTTTAGTATATTACTTCATATCATCATGAACATGATCATGATCAAGATGACCATCAACATTATCACCATACCACCATCACCACCACTACCACCACCATTGCTGCCACTGCCAGACATTTGACCAGACATTTTTGCAGAATATTGGAAATAAATATCATTCATCTACACAACAATAATGTGATGTCAAAATACACACACACACATGTAAATAATATACAAAAAGATTTGTTAGTTTTCCTCTACCAAATCCACTCATAAGGCTTTGGTTAGCCTAGAGCTAGAGTAGAAGGCACTTGCTCAAGGTGCCATGCAATGGAATTGAAACCAAACCCATGCTGTTGGGCAGTAAACTTCTTAGCCACTCAGTCATACCTGCTGAATATTGTAGATGCAGATTTAAATCGCTAGATTCAACATTGACAGACTATAAACTCATAATGTATTGGAACGAGGCTAACTACTTCATAACATTTAGCCTGGCAGTCAACTATCTGTGCCATCCCATCATTAGTGATTAAATCATATGATGATAGTATCACTGTTTCAATTTACTATTAAGATAAGTGTTATGATAAAAAAAATAATGCAGCTGCTGTATCACTGCTATTATTCAAAAATGCTTACAATAATCTGAAGCAATTATCAGTCTCTATTTATTTAATGTTATTGTAGTTGATAATATCTTGATTAATCTCCTCTCAATGCCATTAGCAATAATTTTGGCACTATTTGTCAGCTCATTCATGTGTGTGTGTGTGTGTGTGTGAGAATATATTTATAGGTATGTGTGTGTGTATATATATATAT
>NC_068994.1:39886641-39896478 GCF_001194135.2 Octopus bimaculoides | reverse complement strand
TGTGTGTGTGTGTGTGTGTGTGTGTGTAAGGGGTGGAGCTTTGCAGTATGCTGTAATCTAGCCAAACTGTTATTAAATTTTGTTGTTACTTCACTTTGGTTGATTTAGATATGTTTATCAGAAATAGTTATGATGGCCTCTTTAGTATTAAAAATTTTGAGATTGTAAATAATGTGAAAGATTGTGTTAAAAGAAGGGAGCCATAAGCATTTAAATAGGCAAAAAATAATAGTTTCAAATTTTGGAACAAGGTTAGCAATTTTAGAAGAGGGTAAGGGTTAAGTCGATGACATCAACCCCAGTATATAACTGGCACTTATTTTATTGGGATTGAGAGGATGAAAGGCTCAGTCAACCTTGTAGGAATTTGAACTCAGAATGTAAAGAGTCAGAAGAACTGCCAGTAAGCATCCTGCCTGACTTGCAAATGATTCTGCCAGCTTATTGCCTTGTATACATTTACAAAATAATGATGGAACTTGAAGTAAATAAAGATATAAATAATAGCTTGTAATTATTGGATGAAAAAGAGACCTCTTTGGATGAAAAAACAAATCCTGTTCTATCATTAAAATCAGATTATTTCATGTCTGATGAGGTTTCTAAATTCTTATGAGAAAATGATTTTGTTTATAGCCAGATGGCCAGAAATTTGAGTGGGCTGGGATTGGTGAACAGTAGATAATATCAACAACAGTTTTTTTATGTCTTTTAGTCAGGAAGTAAGACATTGCCCATAACTTTTTACAGGGTTTCGGAGACTGGTGAAAGGTGAGGAGAGGAAGTTATCCTCAAGCTGGTGACTTGTCTCAAATATCTGCAACAGGGTGGACTCTTCTGAAGACACATAAGATGCTAGGTGGTTGTGGTGGTGGTGGTGGTGGTGTTAAACAAGGCAATAGATTAAGTCTACCACCCATATAGGCTCTGGCAAGATTTGAACTCAAGACCCAAATACCACAAGATGTTTAGTCTGATGTTTTTATAGTTTTGCTAGTCCATCACCCTGGATTGTTACGTTTTTTATTGGTTCTCCTACTAAACTTTATTAACCCTTTTACTGTAGAGAACAAATAGATCAAATCAAAATTTCATTACCCTTCATTGTAGAAAGCAATTTTATGACCAATCTAACCCTTGTTGAGTAATGTCATGTTTGAAATTATATACAGTTGAGACATGTCAAGTTTATTGAGGGGAAAGTAAGTTGCAAAAAATATCAATTCTGTTTTTTGATAGTTATTTAACATCATTACTGTTATAATCATAAAGATTAATTTCATAATCAAAGTCAACTTCAGCCCTCATTGGGATTTGAACTCAGAATGTAGAGCACTGTGAGCAGATACCACAAGACATTTTGTCTAGTGCTCTAAAGATTCCATTAAATTAAACCAACTAACATGAAGTTTCCCCCTACAACTCACTCTAATCTCTGAATCATAGATGTGCTGTCTTTTCACACTGCCTTTTCTACTATTGCTGCTGAGGTTACAGATCCTCTGTAGCCTCAGTTACAGACTGTCTGTAGCCATTGTACCACCAACGGCTACTAAATGGTACAGAGATGGATGAAGCAAGTATGAAACTTAAAAAAATAAGTACTGGGGGTCAGTTTGCCTAACTAAAGTGGTACCCCAGTATGGCTGCAATCCAGTGACTGAAACAAGATTAAAGATAATACTTCGTAAACTGATGTTGTTCTAGATATTATTTTCTATATGATATATATAGTAACTGCTATTTTTAGCAGGTCGAGTAATCTCTCTTGTAGGGGTTCCTTCATTGACTGATGGATTGTTGGTTAAAATCCAAAGACAGGCTTTTGCAGGATAAATCTGTTACAGAGTATTTAACTGGTAATTAAATATGCTGATTCTTCAGTTTGTATATATATGTATACGTATGTATATATATATATATATATATATATATATATATATAACAAAGTAAAGTTGTAAGGTACCGCACAAGTGGAAATATATATATATATATATATATATATATAGTGTTTCTTTCAAATCTCTTACCAGATTGTAATAAATATTTAATTCACTTCTCATAAATGATTTATTTTGCCTGCAGATTGTACTGTATGTTTACATATTTGATTTAGAAAATACTGCTATTGTATTGCCATAGTTTATTAGTGGCACTTGAAAGTTACTTCAGAATAACAACTATCATGTAAATTTAAGAAATTATCACTACAACTGCATTGTGTGGTTATGTAGGTGGTTGGCAATTTTGCTGCAAGTAGTTTGATGCACAAATTGCTTATAAATAAGAAGGACTGTCAACTTAAAATATGTTGGTGCATGTTAATGTTATCATACACAATGTACAAAACAATGTTGAATACAAAATAAAAACAACAAAAAGTAAAATCTATTATCAATATTCTTCCTGTGTGTGTATAACTATATATATGTATATATCTAAAATATAATACAAAATAATATAATATAATACATATATTAGGTGTAGATGGCTGTTTGTTTGATAAGAAGCTTGCTTCCCAACCACATGGTTCCAGGTTCAGTCCCACTGCATGGTACCTTGGGCAAGTGTCTGGAGCTGCTCAAAGCCTTGAGAGTGGATTTAGTAAATAGAAACTTTCATACATACATATATATATATGTATGTATGTATGTATGTATTAACAAATTTCAGGGTGGTAAAATATTATTTAGAATTTTTTTTTTTTTTTTTACCACTGTGGCTTAGTTTGTAGAAAAACTAGTCAATAGACTATATATTATTCATTATATATACAGTGTACATTTAAACACATAAGAGATGACCATAATTCATCTAAACCACTAGAAGGAGTAGTTAAAATCCACAAATGGAGAGGGGGTAACAAAAGAAGGAAGAGTGGAATGAACAAAGTAAGTGTGAAAGGGCTGATAGAAAGAAGGAAAGAATGAAAGAATAGAGAGAATAATAGAGACGTACAAAATTTAGATATATATACTTACATATAAGAGACCAAAGTGTACGTATGCCACTATATCTTATATATAAAAAATACAAAAATGGGACAAGAATGCAAAACATCCAGACAGTTAGGTGATACAAAAAAGGGGACAACAAAACATCCAGACAGACGATACAAACAAAACAAGGATGGGTCATTGTGTAACATTTCTCCGTTATTTTCCGTCCTTGTTTCTGTATACATTCGCTGCTTTCTTCCAAGGAATCTAATGCTCTTAGCTTAGTTTTTTCATGGGGCTGGCCAAATTGGAGCAATCTCAAGTATAACCAGCTGAAATTGCAAAGATAATCTGGGACTCAAATGAGGACAAAAAATTCCGAATGACCCTTGTTTTTGTATCGTCCTTGTTTTCTTTGTATCGTCTGTCTGGATGTTTTGCATTCTTGTCCCATTTTTATATTTTTTATATATAAAAAAATATAGTGGCGTATGTACACTTTGGTCTCTTATATATATATATATCAAAATAAGCATCAGGATATCAAGAGGTGATGCAGTACGACCGTTTCAAGCAGCTCCATTTAATTAAACAATGCAATCATTACATCAATTTAAATGCAGGCCTATCCTCAGCTGCATGAATAAATAAATAGAATTTTTAATCAGTTGGACACATTAATATAATTTTACTGAAATGCTCTAATAGAGCAAGAAGATGAAAAGAGTCCATGTTACAATCTAATGTAGCTAAGAATATGCTACACTTCTAAGAATTATATAAAGTTTTTGAGGTCATAACTTGTAAAGGATTGTGGTCCAATTTTAATTTATTAGTCTTTTTATCAACTACCAAATCTAAGACTAGAGGACTGTCTGTTTAGAATGGAGGGCAGGAGTGAGTTGACAGCATATAGCTGGGTATGGTCATAAATATTGTCAAGATTTCTAAGATTAGTATAAAGTAACTGTTTATAAAGGAGGCTGGGTGGGGGAAGACCCCTAATCAAGATGTTAATTACCAGTTAAAGGAGCAAGACTAATAAAACGTACGATGTCAATACAGAGGAAATTATCATGGGGTACTATGGGTGAATGTATATGAACAATATTATGTTGTATAAAGATAAAATTTAAGATTATTAAAAATAATATTATAACCAAAACAGATAAAATGTGTATATATACCAATTTTCAACATTAGAAAGAGAAGATTACATAGAATTAGTTTAATGTTCATTCATGTATTTAATTATTTACTTGTTAGGTGGTTTCTATGAAAACTGCTCTGGGTATTTACTTATGGAATACTGGAATGATAAATCATGTTATCTATATATTAATTATAAGCTAATAATCAGAAGAAAAAAAACAGAAAAAATAATAAGTTGTGTACAGATACACACACAAATTTAACAATGTATACAGATACACACACATATTTAACTATGTGCACACATGCAAATATACACAAATATTTATACTTTATTATGGATATGTTATAATCAGCTCTCATAAACTTAAGTACCTAGAAAGTTTGTATCTCTAAGAACTGTAACAACTTATAAGGGATAAGAGGTTAAATAGGTAAAGATATCAAAATAAGAAAACAAAATAATAAGCAATTATAGAGAAAAGCAAGAAAATATATATAATTTACATTTTAAAGAGACAAAGTATTGAAATTTGAGGTAGGGAGAGATAAAAATAACCTCACAATACTTTGCGGAAGGTTAGACATAGTCGATGTACGGAAATAAACAATCAACAAAGACAGACATTTAGGACTGTTAGGCCAAGACGAATTGTAATGGGTATGTATATATGTATGTATAGTTAGATAGATAGATAGAGAGGCGGTTGGGGGGGGGGGCGAAAGCAAGACAGACAGATAAACAGATATAAGTATGAAAAGATAAAAGTATAATCATGCAAAACAATTAGTATCAGGTTAGATTATGACATATCTTTCAACATGATGTTATGTGAGTATCAATCATAAGAAGGAAGGAAGTAAATAGGTGTGCAGAAAGTCTTCTACAGCTGTTTCAAAAGCAGATGTACCGATGGCACAAGATATGCAAAACAAATGGTAGTAATCCATATATCAGCAATCTGTTCAGTCATCAGAGGGAGAACAAGATATAGCAATGATTTATTCCTTAGTCAGAAACAGAAATTTACTTGAAAGCTATGGTTTAATTGAAAGTTTTGGTTTATTACTATTGTTCAGCTTAGAGGAATGCTAAAGTAAGAAGAGGCAGATAAAATAAGGTCATTCTGAGATGAAGTTAGATGGAAGTTAACAATCCTATCAAGGGCTACACACACACACACACACAGACGTGCATGAATGCATGAATCTATATGTGTATATGTCTACATACATACATGCATACACACATACATACATACATACATACATACATACATACACACACTTATAGTGTTTTCTTGAAGCTGATAAAACTTCACAAACTGAGACTCAGTTTCACATAACTGATCCTCATATTCTTGTGATATAGATGCCTATGAACCTTGGAAACAGAATCATAGTTCACCTAAGCAAGTAGTTGGGGCTACAACTTTATAACTATGGGAATTAAACAAATCAGTAAGTAGGACCTATTTGTCATAACACTACACAGTCTATAGGAATATCACTGCTTTATACAAACATTCATTGATGACATTATGCATGAAAACAAACATAACCACTTAAGCAAAATTAGAGTTTACCATAAAATAAATGTTCTTATGATGATACACAGTAACATGAATCAATATATCACACCCTCCATGTGCATAGAACATACACACACAGTTCTCTATCAGTTGGTTGTAATCATAATTCCCATTAGATGGTGTTTATGTTATTTATGTTATCAGTCAATCAGGAGAGGTGATTTAAAAGCACAGGTTGGTCTGTTTGTTCCAGGCATAGATCATAGAAAAACATTGCTATGACATCTATGGCTCTGCAACTTTGCTAGACAGTATTGGCAATGACTTGGATAATTCTAGCTAATTGTGTTCATTATTTAAATGCAAACGCCAGCAAAGTTGCAAACAGTAGTCATGAAAAGCAACATGTGACTTTTGTATGTGTCAAGGGCTGAAGCCAAAATAATATTGCAAACACAAAGGAGGTGTGACTTATGTATGATGATATATTGTATACTTGCATGTGTGTTTATTAGTGCGTATATCCATTCATATATATATATGAAAATACATGTGCTTGTTTGTTTGTGTGTGTGCGTGCATGTGTGAATGCATGTGCATAGTGGCTGCCGAAGCTCTTGTGATTTGTCTCCAGGTTATATTTTCTGAGGAAGACTAAATATTTGTTTCCTCACATACACACTTATAAACATATAAACACATGCACATACACACACACACAAACTCACAGAAACACACATAAATGCATACACAGATTCAGACACTCATGCAAACACATGCACACATTCACATACACGCCAAACATACACACGTATAATGAGAATAAAGCTATTGCAATTCTGAGTTTGTGTTGAGTGGAAATCTTAACCAGATTTTATTTATAAGCTGTTCTGTTACAAACACCAATGTACATGAACATGTAAAATTCAAACATATTTAAAAGTGAAATATTGAGAAAGACCCAAGAATAAAGGCAAAAAAAGATACCTTTTCACTTCGTAATTAATTAATTTTTAACAGCTGAAGCTAATCTCAAATAATATTTCTAAATAATTCTCAGAGTGCTTTAGAGCTAATGTGAGAGAATTTGTAATAACATATTATTTTTGAATGTTTTGCTTTTATTTATTAATTTTTTTTCTTTCCTGTATTTGTGAAGAATAACCTTGTTGATTATAGGGTTCCAACAGACTGATCCCTGTATCAAACAACAGTTCTCCTCCAGTTGAAATTTTCAATAGTCAGTTTCAAATCATATCCGTACCATCATCATTGACATGTTTCTCCTCTTCCTCATCCTTGTCCTCATTGTCATTGTCTTCCTCATCATCGTCATCATCCTCCCTACCTTCTCTTCCTCCTCGTTGTCGTCGTCGTCACTGTGGTGGTGATGATGACGATGACGACAGAGCTCCGATGTCATCTGTGGACATGGTTTCTACAGCTGGATGCTCCTCTTAACACCAACTGCTTTACAGTATGTGCTGGGTGCTTTTCTTATGTAACTGGTATTAGTGAGCTCAAAAAGTAACTTGTAAAATAGAAAAAGAAGTGGAAAAGATCCTTCAACTATGTGGGCTTAGGAGTGTTTCAGAGGGGAAGGTAGCTTTACACCAGGTGTTGCTTTCAACACCTTAAGTATGAAAGAGGGCAGCACAGGTGTCTTGGAAGAGATACATGGTTACCCTGCATTACATAAATGTGATTGGGAGTATTTTTTCACATGTTATATTTTCAGTGGCAGAGTAAATATTTGTTTCTTCATATATACACACACAAACATATAAACACATGCACACAAACACGTGTGTGCACACATGCACACAATATCACAGAAACACATAAATGCATTCACAGACTCAAACACTCATACATACAAACACATGCACACAGTTTGGAGAGCTCCACTCACTCCAGATTGAGTTGCTGTTTCACAGACTTTGACATATTTTCAGTTATTTTGTTGTAAGTCAGTTGTATTTAATGAGCTTTCTGCAATCAAGGTGGACAAGGATTGTAGTTCTTGATTTAATTTCTTTTTTCTCGTTCCATTTTTTTGCACCAACTTTCTTCACAATTTTTTCCATGTTTTTTTTCTTATTTTCTTGCTGTCCAGCATCCTTATTTTTAAAAACTATATATAACGCATAAACAGAGCCTGAAAGATTGCATTAAGTTACAAGGCATATTTTATAAATATGACTGTTCAAGTATCCTAATAGCATGAAACTATGAGTAGCTCTTTCAGCTGTGTTATTTAATTTAATATATATACATAGAAATATTAATTTAAAAAATTTTAAAGTCAAATTTATAAATTGGACAGTAAAAATTAATACGATAATATACAGTATGGAAGTATAAATGTAAAAAGTTAGTGCTAGTACATAGACTACGCACGTTCCATGGCTGAAATAGGACTATATAAAATCATAAGCAAATTCTATCCAAGTTCATTAGAACGGGGAAATGATTTTACTCCCAAAATCAATCACTCTTCAGGTCAAATCTCTAAGAAAATACCTAAAATTATTCAAAGAATAAACATAAACATGAGAAATAGAAAGATATATAAAGAGACAAAATCTGTAAACTAATCCCTACATTAACGGTATTATAATAATCATTAAGAGTTACAATCTAAAAATATTGAAAAAGAGTATTATAGTAAACAAGGTTAAAACATTATGGAATAAGTAGATAATAGTAAACAAAAATGTGTTAATGTATAAAGTTATTAAAAGACGGATGTCAATATTGTTTATAAAATTAAAATAAGAAAACATGACTTATCTGCCGGCTGGTGACTGTATAATTAAAACAAAATGGCTGTGCTATAGAATTTATTCTAAAAGGTCACGTGATATGGCGTCTATTACCCAGAAGTACATGCGTATTATAATTATTAAAATAATAACGAAAATATCGAAAAAGAAAATCTACCTAAAATAAAACGTTTCTTGAGGATTAGAAATACTAAAATACCTAAACTTGTAAATTAACGCAGAGTAATAACTATACACGTACGAAAATTCTATATTACGTAAATAATGCTATGAAGATTAATACTGAAAAGTCACGTGATAAACATGGCGTCCATTACCAGAGGTAAGTACGTGTTATAATTACTAAAATAATAACGAAAATATCGAAAAAGAAAATTTATCTAAAATAAAAAGTTTAATGAAGATTAATAATACTAAAATACTTAAAACTCTCAGATTTACGCAGAATAATAACTATACCAAATACGAAAGTTATATATTACTTAAATAATGTTATGAAACATTGTAAAAGACTGTTCATGTTATCGTTGAATACTTAAAGTAAAGGTAGTTATATGTTCCAATTTTATATAATATTGTGATGATTAAAATGTATTCTAAAGCTAATTTGATGTATTCTACGATAATGATCATAGCTATAAGTTGGTACCTAATACTAGGTTTAAATAAATAAATTAGTTATCTAAACTTATAATATAAGTAATTTAATTTATGTCTGCATTTAATATTACGTTCATCGTGGAAGTTAAAACATTTTTATTACTTAATAATATCTCTTTAAATTCGTTAGTACATAATAAGCAGAATTTATTCACTATCCTATATGATTTAGCTTTGCAAACTATTTCCCATTTTAACTCGTATTCTATTCTTTTTTATTTAAGTTCCCAAATGTATTTACTAAGGCCCGTATAGTTCATTAAATTACTGTTCATAAAAGAATTCATATGTTGGACCACCCGGAATTTAATTTTATTGGAAGTCAATCCAATGTAAGTAGTATTTATGTTATCATTATTACTACAGTTATTACCTTTCAAAATCACTATACCTTTATATACTACGTCCTCAACATTACATCTGTTATTAAATTTACCTTTAGTCTTATCTCTACAATTACAATCAATTATATATTATAATTTTTTAAATTAATATTTCTATGATTTATTTATATGATTTATTTATGTAATATGTTATTTAATATAAATTTTTGGATTAAACTATCAGATATATTAAGATGGTATATGCCTCGCAGCATGAATTTGGACGGGTTCTGAGTTGTAGAGTGGTGGTTCGTCTCTAAATTAGTTATATACATATATCTTATATATTAGGAAACCCGGTATAATATTATACCGATTCTTGCCTGTAAGGTTGGAATAGATTTTTTATTCCCTAATATTATTACCATATATATATATATATATA
>NC_068994.1:39878871-39886301 GCF_001194135.2 Octopus bimaculoides | reverse complement strand
GTGTGTGTTTGTGTGCCTGTGTTTGTCCCCCTACCATCACTTGACAACCGATGTTGGTATATTCATGTCCCCGTAACTTAGCGGTTCGGCAAAATAGATCAATAGAATAAGTACTAGGCTTACAAAGAATAAGTACTGGGGTCGATTTGTTCGACTAAAGGCGGTGCTCCAGCATGGCCACAGTCAAATGACTGAAACAAATAAAAGAATATATACATATATATTGGTTTTGAAAAGAAATTGCAACAATGAGGTCCAGTTTGATCTGACTTGTGGCATCTTGGGCAAGTATCATTTTGTTTCACCTTCAGTTGACCACAGAATGTGACGTAAATTAGGTAGACAGAAACTGCATACAAGCATCAAATGGATTGTACCTGTAAATCAGAGATACAGCTATTACAGCTAAGAGTGCATGTGCTTGTGAAATATTCTACCACTTACTTATTAATTAATGACCAGGTAATTTAAGTGACAGGACATCAGAAACTCATCCATGTGTGTGGATACAGACATACATACATGCATAAATACATACTTACATACATACATACTTACATAGATAGATATATTGATGGACAGATAGATAGATAGATGGATAGATAGAGAGAGAGAGAGAGAGGGGGAGGGATAAAGAAATAGATAGATTTTTTTACTTTTTACTCATTTCAGTCATTGGACTGTACCCATACTGGGACCTCACCTTAGAGGCATAGCTGAACAAACTGACCCCTGTACTTATTTTAAAGTCTACTTCTTAATCTATTGGCCTCCTATGGCGGACCACTAAGTTATGGGGACATATAAAAACCAACACCAGTTGTAAGGAAGGCAGTTAAGGGAACAAGTGCAAATACAAAGATACATATCTATGCACACACACACACACAGACGCATACACACACACACACACACACACACACACACACACATATCTGAATTTCTATCTAGCAAATTCACTTGCACAGCACTGGCTGTTTTGGGACTATAGTAGAAGACACAAAGCCCAAAGTACTGTGCAGTGGGACTGAACCTGAAACCATGTGGTTGCAAAGTAAGCTTCTTAATCACACAGCCATGTATGCTCTTGTGCGTGTATATACATATATATATAGGCACATGCACATACTTATATATATGTGCATGTATGTATATGTATCGGTGTGATTGTATATGCATGTGTGAATGTATAAACAGAGACACATATATATTCATATGTATATATATATATATATTCATATGTAAGTGTATATATATATATATATATATATATATATATATATATATATATACACACACATTCTGTTATATTATTTCTTATGTATATGTTATATGCTGATTGAATGCAAATATCACTTCTGTGATCAATCATGTTGTTTTTATGTTTCTAGTGTCCTACATTTACAAGGATTTATTATTTAATTAAAACGGTAAAGAATTCCAGTTGAACACCTGAGTGCTGGAATAGTTTTTCATGTGCATTTGTGTTTATTTATGCATGTGCTTGTGTGTGTTGTGTGTATGAGAATGCGTGTGTGAGAGATTGTTGTATGTGTGTGTGTGTGTGTGTGTGTGTGTGTCCATGTGTATGTGTATGAGTGTCTGTGTGTATGTGTTTGGGCGTACATCTTGTCATTGTTTTCTGCCAATAATGCTAGTTTTGAATTGATATTTGTTCAGGTGTAATCTATGCGTCTTGCTGTTTCTTCATAGCAGGGGCTTATGAACAGTATTGCCTGCTTTTATTTGCAGGCATAGGGGTTCTAAATTAATTAGTCCACCATCTGCAATTGTACATCCTTTATCATATTTTTATTATTTTTCGTTAACAACATTAGAATTTTCTTTATGAATAATTGAAATTCAGAGTTTTTTTTGTTTTGTTTTGTTTTTAAGGAGTTATATTTAAGAATATCTGCTTCTTCTAAATGTCTAGGAAAATGTTAGGTTATTATGATACATGGGAGACATGGCGTCTTTCTCCTTCACATTCTCAGGCTAGTGGCATGCATATTCAATGTCTCCTCCCTTCTCTAATGCTTGTGCTGCTCTCCACTTAGCCATATGTAAACTTCATATTCAGTGTCATACTAATCTATACAAAGGTCTCTGTTCTTACTAACAGTCCCCTCCTTCTTTCAAAGGATGCCTCCCCAGTGCTGTCAGTTCCAGCTGATATTCCAGTCCCCTTCACATTTCCTTTTTCCTCTGTTTCATTCCTGGCTCATTTTTCCCCTTCTACTCCTTACCACATTATCTGTTCATTACCCCATACCTACACATCCCTTTTTGATTTGATTCATTATTCGTTTTTCTCCCTATCCCCTCTGTCATCATTCTTCCAGAACTTCACAACTCATCTAGAAGAGTTGTAAGGTCTGAAATAAATTACTTGCATAGAGAGACAAGGATGAAATAAACCCCAGTGAAAGTTAAGAAAAGAGACCCTCTACATCAGTGGCTCTCAACCATTTTCTACCCATGCGCCCCTTTAATTCTTATTTTACTCTACTGGACCCCAATAAGCATTCAATGTTTAAAAAATTCCCATCATATTTTTATAATTAAATATTAGGAATAATAGGAGTGGCTGTGTGGTAAGTAGCTTGCTTATGAACCACTTGGTTCCGGGTTCAGTCCCACTGCGTGGCACCTTGGGCAGGTGTCTTCTACTATAGCGTCGGGCTGACGAAAGCCATGTGAGTCGATTTGGTAAATGGAAACTGAAAGAAGCCCGTCGTATATATGTATATATATATATATATATATGTATATATATATATATATATATATATATAGATCTATACCAAAATTTGGTAAAAATATTGTATCTGTTATCAAATGTAGCAAAATTCTCACATGTGAGTTTTTGTATGTATATCAATTTAAATAAGAGCTAAAAGATGGTCCATTGTAAAAACTTTATTATGATCTGTGATCATTTCGATGCAATATCCAGACCAACTCATGCATATATATATATATATATATATATATATATATATATGTATGTGTGTGTATATGTTTGTGTGTTTGTTCCCCCAACATCGCTTGACAACCGATGCTGGTGTGTTTACGTCTCTGTAACTTAGAGGTTCAACAAAATAGACCGATAGAATAAGTACTAGGCTTCCAAAGAATAAGTCCTGGGGGTCGATTTGCTCAACTAATGGCGGTGCTCCAACATGGCCACAGTCAAATGATTGAAACAAGTAAAAGTGTAATTGTTTAATAAAAAATATTGTTAAAATATTTTGTGTACTGGAGAAGTATAACCAATTTGTTGCACATAAATTTTAACAGCAAAACCTAACATGGAACCCTAAGGGAGAACATTTTAATTCTGGATGACAACTTCTAATGTGTTGGTAACATGAAAATATGCATCCAGTCCATACTGTAAAGTGGTTGTGATAAGAAAGGTATCCAACATGTAAAATGATGTCAAACGCATACAAATCTCCAACAGTATTTTATGGTATTAATGGCTGATATTTCTTTGATTGACTTATATAAACGAATTAGCTGTGTAAAGTACATCTCACTTTCATTATTTCCAAATAGTGGCTAATTAGATAGGATTTACCATTTTCATTTTTTAACAAAAGAGTCCAGTTGTGTACTGGGGTCAATCAAATCGAGTGCCCCCCCCCCCCACTCCAAGAAAATTTCGGGTCTTGTACCAAGAGTAGAAAAGATTAAAGGATTTATCTGATTTGATTGATGTAGAAATAGAATAATAATTATTATTATTGTACCTGTGTTTGTTTGGATATCAAGAATGAGAAAAATATCAACCTTGTTTGCAGAAAATTTTGAGCCTGGGTTTGCACCTACTAAGCAAACTTCATTCCCAGTCTTATGGAAAGGTATTATGAAAGCCACTAAATATCCACCAAATATATGGTTTTTAAGGTAATCAAATTGGTGTAGGCTATGTTGGCAGTGTTCACCTTTTAAAACGTTTATTTAAAAAGTGGTAAAATGCACCAAGGTATAACGTAACCAGAGATTTTCTTAGCTTGTTAGAAGAATTGATGTTTAAATCATTGCTTGTTTATAATTCTGATACTCCAAGAACGACGAATGTCTCAAACTCTTGTCTGCCTGTTATAAAGAAATCTAACTATAAAGTTTCAGTTACACAGGATTTGTTTCCTCATTGGTTCTTTGGAAATTTCTGCCTTGCTGTCAAGTGTTAATGTGGGAAGAATAATTTTGAGCCTTTGGTTATCTTTCAAATCTCAATTCTCTCCAAATGTGTATGCTGGCTGAAGTTGCTTTCATTCCATCATCAAGCACAGTTTTATTATTACATTCTATGGAGCTGAGAATTATTTCTGTTTTCAAGGAATATTACCTTGAAATAACTTTAAGGCAGTTAGTTATTGAAATGATGATTCAGGTGAATCCAGCAAACAATTCTATTAAAATTCCACTACACTTCATTCATTTGTTTTTACATTTGATTTTACCGTTTTAGCTTAGCTTAAATGAACATGTTAACTAAGGTATTGTTTTGCAGATGGATGCTTTTCTGATGCTAACACTTGTTTATCTAGAATTCCATATGCTTTCAAAGGCAGTATAAAGCATCTGAGGGACTTATAGACAGGGGATGTGTCCACAGAACACAGCACAAAGGTTTTGGTTTCAGAATAAGTGAATGGCAGATGTAAACACACACACACACACACACACATGTTGGGTGTTTTTTACATTTTCTATCAATCAAGTCCACTCATAAGTCTTTGATTAACTGAGGCTTATAGTAAACGACATTTGCCCAAGAAGCTGTGCGATGAGACTGAACCCAAAACTTTATGGTTAAGAAGCAAACTTTTTACTTACACAGCCGTAAGCAATAAAAATATCATAGACCCCTCCCCTAGCAAAAAGACATATATACACCTCCTTTGGAAAAAATTGTGTCCAAAAATATGGCTAAGAAGGTAGGGGATAAATACAGTTGGTACAGGAAGTTGAATACAAAGAAGTTGATGCAGGTGATTTATTTCATGCTGAGAATTCTCACCTTTAAAAAACTTAGAGAGTTGATAGATCTGCAAAGTCAGATCTCAAAGAAAGTCTCCCCAACAAACCAGTTCTAACAAGAGAGATTTAATTTCAAATCCTTTGCAAAGTGACTTGTGTTTTGAGAGTAACTTTCAGAAGACAATATTCAATTTAAATGAAACATAGTTAAAAGACCTGTAGTAGTAGTAGTAGTAGTACTGAATTTTTATAGAGAACAATTTAGAGGTTCATAAGAAGGAAGTAAAAAAGCTTGTTAATACAAATTTGGTGTGTGTTGCGTTACATTACTTGATAAATGAAAAATGTATGGTAGATAAACAAAGACATAATATATACTGAATGGACAACCAGATGGGAGACAAAAACAGAAGGTCCCTAATTCTTCATCAGTTATCAACCGATTGGTAATACTCGGTTTTGCACCATTAATGATATGACTGAGGGCTTATTATGAATAAAATATATGTTATACTTATTCTAACAATCTTCTTTGCCAAAATGCTATAATGCATGTTTGTGCTTTCATACAAAAATGTACATCTGAGTTAGAAATGTGTGAAGTGTTTTATAACTGTTTTGGCAGACCTAATTATTTCTTCATACCTAAAGGTGTATGTAAAATAATCAAGTAATAATTCCTCTTCCTCTGTGTAAAAGTATTCTGTATATTTCTGTGGTATTAAAAACTGTCAATGCACATATAAGAACAGATTCTTTCTCAAGTTACTGAATCAGTGTACAAATAAGCAGACAGACTCAATCTCAATAGGAAAACAATATGTAGTAACACACCTGCTGCCACCTCCGGGGAAGTAAAATGAATTGATGGATACAGTACTACATCATAAGAAATAAATTAAGGATATATATGCATGTCAATTAATGAATGATTAAAGAACAGGAGTTATGTAATACTTTCTGAAATAAACATGCACTTGATTGTAATTACACTGAGGAAGCTTTAAGATGTCACACCAGTACTCACTATGAGTGCACTGTTTCTTACAACAGAAACAGCTGTAAGCTAATGAAGGTGTTTATGTTCTTTTGTCACTGTTATGCATTAATTGATATTAGGCCCTGTACTTGTCTCATGCTTTACTCAAAAGTATAGGCATATTGTGTTCAAACGACTGGTTATTAGTATCACTATACCTAAGCAAAATCATATAATCATATGCATATATATATATGTGTGTGTATACATATACGTGTGTGTTTGTGTGTGTATATATATATGTATTTATAAATGTATATGTACAAATAGATGAGCGAGCATGATGGCTGCCAGGGCATAAAGGCGAGGGTGCTCACATTTGGACAGACAAGGTGGCAGCTGCACATTGAGGACTCAGTGGCCTTGTAGGATCAATAGGCATGTACCTGTGTTGGTGATCCCTAGGCAGAAGAGAGCAATGAAATTACCCTTCCACACAACTACCTCATCTGAACAACCAATGTATATATGTATATATATATATATATATATATATATATATATGTATGTATATATATATATATGTATATATATATATATATACATTGGCTTGAAATAAGATAGATAAATATGTAAACAGATATTCATCAAGTGTAACACAATCTTTTGTATAATATTTACAGGTTTTGTGCACAAATAACTACCATTTAGATAGACAAACGAACAAAATGACTATTTGACACCATTTTCAAATTTTATTCATTTGTATTTTATATGAATTGAATTCATTTGTAAGCACAAATATCACAAACATTTCTAATAAAGTAATATAATACTTACCACTATTAATGATATATTATTAATTATTTGCCAAAATTCTATAGAATTATCTACCCCATTCCATATAATTGAATAATCACACATCAATAATTTTGTATAATTAATTTTATATTTTCATAATACTTTTCAATTATTGTTTACATAGCCATTTTATATCAAAACATTATATGATTATTCTAAAACATTATTATTTTTTCCCCTTTCTTTTCTAGTTTTTTATTGTTTTTAAATATATAGTTTATTTGTGTCTTATTTTAACATTATGTATTATAAAGTCATTCTTTACTATTTTTTTCCCTGCTTATTCTGGTTTTTCTTTTTCATTATATATATCGTTGATATAAAGTGCTTAATTTTATTTTTCAATCCAGCATTTTATATACAGCTAAATTATTTTTCTTTTCTTTTTTCCAACACATTGTTCATCTCTTAGTTTTTCAGTTTTGCATAGCTCATACGCACTACCACACACATCCTCTACACACACACACACACACATGAAACACCAGGATCTACATTTGAAGTGAGGTTTTTTCATGCATTGTTTGCAATACTTACATGGTTATAAACACTCTTTTCTTACCTCTGCTAAATATTACTAAAAAAAAAAATCATA
>NC_068994.1:39867961-39877872 GCF_001194135.2 Octopus bimaculoides | reverse complement strand
ATATATATATATATATATATATATATATATATATATACATACACACACACATATAGATATGCAAATATGTATATATACATACACACACACACATATATATATATATATACACATATGCACGTGCACACACACATTTATATATACATATATAGAGGGTGCGATGGGTAAAATTGTCGCCATTTTATATTTTCAATTTCATGCATGCACATTAATTGTTTTTGATATGTAGTGTAGTAGAGTCAGTTGGGCACTGTCTGTGAGAAAAACAGCATCATGACAATTCACTCTACCAGAAATCTGGAAATGACATGCTGTGCTGCTTGGCATTCATACCGGAAATTCCAATATGAACACTTCAGAATGTTTGGGTGTCAATCTGAGAACAGTGCAATCTGAGTACATGTACCAAGAGTGACGAAAATCAAACATCTAGTCAACATCATAGTGTCTGGAGTGATCACTAGTGATGGTGACGTTATGCCTCCATCTTCCCACACAGACTCACACTCAATATGGAGGCCTACATCAAATGCCTGGAAGAGGTAGTGATGTCCTGAGTCAAGAAGGTGGCTACTATGTCTGGCAACAGGAGTCTGCACCATGCCACACAAACAGGAGAACCCAGTCATGGCTGTCAGACAATTTCTGTGACCACATCACCCATAACATTTGGCCACCTAACTCCCCAGACTGTAGTCCCCTTAATTATTATGTGTGGTGCACAGTTGAGCAAGAGACCAACAAAACTCCTTGTTACACCAAAGATGAACTGAAGGCAAGGATTATGGCAGCATTCACCAACTTAAACAAGGAGACCATCTGTCCAGAAGAGTTGTAGGAGATTCCAAAGTCATTTGGAGTCCGTGGTTGAAGCCAAAGGCAATTTTTTTGAATAAATTTACTCTTTAATATTTCGAGATATTTTTATGTAATTTTGGTAAATATATGTTAAAACGAAATGTTAGCATTATTATCATTTTTTTGCATCATTTAGATGACAGTTTATTCACTGCACCCTGTATATGCACACACATACATACACACGTATACACACATTCACATGTGAGTGTATATGAGTGGAAATTGCTTAAAGTTATACAAAAATAATTCAAAATGAAAATACACTTGGTATCATTTAGGAAACCAGTGCACACATGAATATGTGGTTGCTTACCATCACACACTTTTGCACATACATACACACAGACATGCACCTACATGTCATTCTCTCCCAATTTCAATTACGCTCACACAAACACACACATTATTAAATACTTATAAATACTAAATGTGGAAAAGGAAGCAAGGACAATTGTAGGGCTGGATATCATTGAGAAGAGGGTAGTTGTTTAGTGAAAGACATGACAAACCAATCAATAACCATATGAATAGCTTAATTAATTAATAAAAGAAAAATGTATTACAACCAATGCATGTGTTTATGTTAAAAGAATGCCCTTAAGATGTAAATACAATAAAAAATATATTTTCATGCATACATACTTGCAAAACAAAGAAATACTCATACATGTATTTATACGTAGATACTCTCATACATCTCTAGTGTGTACATACATATAAAAGTGCATACATAGACATGTACTTCTACACATATGTATATACAATCATACAGACACATATGTACATGCACACACATACATGTATATGTCTATAGCTATCCATCTGTCCATTGATCTATCTATCTATCTGTCTGTCTGTCAATCATTCAGTCAATCTATCTATCTATCTATCTGTCTGTCTATCTGTCTGTCTGTCTGTATATATATATATATATATATATATATATATATATATATATATATATATATATATATATATATATATATATATATTTATATTCATGTATATACATATATAAATACGTGATAGTAAGACATAGATATGGTACTGCCAAACGTGAAGAAATTCCAGTCCCAGATGGACACTTTGTTTAAATGGAGACCATTCAGATACCAAATGCTCTTTTTTATGGGAACTAACCAGTTGCTAGAGTCCACAAGGTGACTAGCATTAGAAGGATATTTCAAGGATAGTTTAAACAGCCTCAAAGTTTGTAACATTTTTTCTGAGTGCTTTGTCTAGTCAAAATAGCAATCAAAGTGCTGCACTGGAACAAGGTAATTTGAATGCTACCACATCAATTAGGTCTGTAAACATCATGCAATCTGCTTTGCTTAAGTTCAAGACCATCTCCTCCCATAATGAATATGTCTTTCTGGTCCATTAGCTGTTTGAGAATAGACCAGATCAGTGATTACAGATGTCATGACAACCAAGCAAATTAGCTTGAAAGCTAAATCAGATTTACTGGATTACGATGGCTTCAGTCCTTCAAGTCATGGTTATGATACAAGAAAATATGTAAAATGTTCTACATCTGAAATACCTTTTTAGTAAACTTCCTGAATAATGGCTACCTCAGCAATTTGCTTTGTTGTTATAGTGAAGGAAGTTTATATATATTTTTTTTTATTTTTTATTTTTCCTAAATGCATATTTATGCAAATAAGAAATATGAATGCAGTATAATGAATATCAGTTAATTAGCTGCTAAAGGCACAAGAAAAAATCTGGGACAAAAAAGAAAAAAAATATATATTTACAAAGTTCAAAAGCTGGAATATCTAAACCTTACATTGTAAGTGCAAGAAATAATGAATACATGTTTGTGACGAGGTAATTACTCAGTAGAGAAATAAGCAAAATAAACATTTTGAAGTTTAAAGAATATTATCTGGTAAAAATTTTAAAAAAGTAAGCATTTTTCACATTAAGTAAATTCATGAATCTGTTTTAAATTCTCTTACACATATAAATGTAGTCATTGCTGTGTGGTTAAGAAACTTGCTTTGCAACCATGTGATTGGGTTCAATCCCACCTTTAGAAAGTGTCTTTTGCTATAGCCTCAGGCTGACATTGTTTTGTGAGTAAATGTAGTAAATGAAAACTGAGAGGAAGCCCATATATATATGTATGTATGTCTGTTCATATGTATGTATGTATGCCTGTGTGTGTATGTATGCATGTGTGTATGTATGTATGTATGTATGTATGTATGTGTGAATGTTTATGTGTATGTATGTATGTATGCATGAATGTGTTTGTATATGTGTGTGTATGTATGTATGTTTGAATGTCTATGTGTTTGTGCATGTGTGTATGTGTATGTATTTATATATGAATGTTTAATTGTTTACTTGTGTGTGTGTGTATGCATCTATGTATGTTTGAATGAATGTTTGGGTGTGTGTGTGTTTATGTATGTATGTGTGAATATTTATGTGTTTGTATGTGTGTGTATGTATGTATGTAGGTGTGTATGTATGTGTGAATATTTATGTCTGTCTGTGACATGTTTTTCTCTCCCAATGATAATAAATCTTTCTACAATAAGCCCAAGGCCTGAAATTTTGTGGGGAGGGGGCTAGTCAATTATATTAGCCCCAGTGTTATTGAACTTTCAAAGGATGTAAAACAAAATCACCCTCAGTAACATTTGAACTCAGGATGTAAAACAAGAAGAAATACCATTAAGCATTTTGTCTGGTGTGGTAATCATTCTGCCAGTTTATTGCATTCAATAATAATAATGATTTCAAAATTTGGCACAAGGCCAGCAATTTTAGGAGAGGAGATGTCAATTACATTGAAACCAGGACTCAACTGGTACTTATTTTATTGACCCCAGAAAGGATGTAAGGCAAAGTCGACCTTAGTGGAATTTGAAATAGTAATAGTAATAATGACAATAATTACAAAGATAAATGTAAAACAATGAAAGGAGAGTCAATGTTCTTTATGATAGCCAGTGTCAAGACACATCTCTAACCCTTGTTGTTCAACTTATGAACAGTGAAAAGGACACACACACACACACACACACACACACACACACACACATACGACAGGCTTTCACACAATTTTCGTCTAACAAATTCACTCACAAAACATTTTTCGGCTCACTGAGCTATGCTTTGTGAGTGAATTCAACCAGTACTTTCTGAAGACACTTGCTAAAGATGCCACTCCATGAGACTGAACCCCAAATCACAAGGTTTCACTACAAGCTTCTTAACCACACAGGCAACTTTCCAGTAATTAAAATTCATTAATTCATTAGTCACTTGTGAAAGATCAGACAAATATATGTCTTCATAATCTCTAACAAGCCTATTATTATCTTTCACATTATGGTCAAAAGACAATAAAATGATTTGAGATTTTCTGTTGTTGATGGGAAGATAACAATAAACAAAGAAACATATTTTTGTTTGAAAAATATCTAACTGATTATAAAAGAAGGAACAAAATGCTCTCTAAAGTAGATTTTTTAAAAACCATTTAAACATATCAAACGATGGAATTTGAAATATTTTTTCATTATGTTATAGTTATAAATAGTGGATTTATTTTCGTATTATGGTTTCGAATGCGTTGTCATTGTTTTATATCAAGTAAGAACGTTATGCTAATGGTTAGAGACACAGTCATAAGGATATATATGTTCAAAACTGGGAAACATGAATCAAGCATTGATTTGATATGTAGTTGTGATTCAACACATGCTACATATATCCAAACATGTAAGTCTTTCTTATAGAATGTAGTGAGTCATATTATTTGGTTATTGAAGAAATAATAGCTTGTAATATCAGTTCAACTATTTTGTTCCATGTGCAATTAGCAAAGGACTTGCATTCCAGTCTTTATCAGGAAGCAGTTTTGTGTCTTGAAATTTGTTATCAATCAAATCAAAGATGATATCAGCTTTTACTAATAGAATGATATTGCTATTTTGAAATAAAATGTATTCCATAGTGATTTCCTAGAAAGCCTAAACTGCAGCTGTATCTGTTCTGTGCACATATTTTACACTGGTTACATAGTAGTAGTCCTAATTGTAAAGAAGTCTTCATACTTTCTTTATGCTGTATAATGCTACTTTCCTAATATTTATTTTTTGCCTTTTACTTGCTTTAGTCATTGAACTGCAGTCTTGAAGGGTTTAGTTGATCAAGTCAAACCCAGTATTTATTTCTAAGTTTGTTATTTATTCTATTGGTTTCTATTGCTGAACTGTAATGTTACTAGGGTATAAACTATTTAAGACCAGTTATCAAATAGTGGAGTGAACACAACAAACACCAACAAGGAAACAAAGACACACATACACACACACACACACACACGCACGCACACACACACACACACACACACACGCGCGTGCATGCACACAAAGACATGATGGACTTCCTTCAGTTTCCATCTATAAAATCCCCTTACAAAGTTTGGGTCAGCCCAGGGCTATAGTAGAAGACACTCACCTAAGGTGCCATTCAGTGGGACTGAAACCAAAAACATGTTGCAGAGCAAGTTTCTTAATTACATAATCATATTTGCACCCATACATACATATACATACCTACATACATACATACATACATACATACACACACATACACACATACACGCACGCACACATACACACACACACACACACATATATATATATATATCATCATCATCATCATCATCATCGTTTAACGTCCGCTTTCCATGCTAGCATGGGTTGGACGATTTGACTGAGGACTGGTGAAACCGGATGGCAACACCAGGCTCCAGTCTGATTTGGCAGAGTTTCTACAGCTGGATGCCCTTCCTAACGCCAACCACACAGACCTACCTGGTTTCTATAGCATATAACTGACCAAGACCACAAAATTTCATTGAATGGCACACACTAGTCCATTTCAGGTTTCAAGGCCAGCAGTTTTGAGAAGAGGAAGAGACTAGTTGATTACATTGACCCCAGTACTTGAAGAGCTGAAAAGCAAAGTTACCCCAGTACTTGAAGAGCTGAAAAGCAAAGTTGACTTTGGCAGGATTTGAGTTCAAATTTTAAAAAGTGTTGGAAAAAAATGACACTAAGCATATTAATGATTCTGACAGCTTGCCACCTAAGAGATGCACTATACCTATTCTAAATTCTGATATGCACATAGTTATACTGGAATAAACATGCATTACTATTGACTTCAAACTCAGACACAGAGCCATGAATCTAACAGGAGGGTAGAGTTAATTAAATTGATCCTGATAACATAACTGATACTTTATTTTATCAACTTCAGAAAAATGGAAGTTAAAGTTGATCTCAGCAGGATTTGAACTCAGAATATAAAGAATGGTAACTAAATACTGCAATTCATTTCTCTGGTACTCAAACAATTTTATCTTAATACAGACAGAAAAAGGTGGTTAGTTAGCATAAATGTTAGCACTCTGGGCGAAATGCTGAGCAGTATTTCATCTGTCTTATGTTCTGAGTTCAAATTCTGCTGAGGTCGACTTAGCCTTCTATCCTTTTGGGGTCAATAAATTAAGTACCAGTACTGGGGTTGATCTAATCGACTGGTGTTCTTCACCAAAATTTCGGACTTTGTGCCAAGAGCAGAAAAGAATACTACAGACAAAAATAGGCGCATGCATGGCTCTGTGGTAAGAAGTTTGCCTTTAGACCACAAGTTTACAGGTTCAGTCCCATGGTGTTGCACCTTGGAATTGTGTCTTCTACAATAGCCCCAAGCTGACCAAAGCCTTGTGAGTGGACTTAGTAGGTAGAAATTGAAAGAAGCCCCTCATATTCATACATACATACATACATACATACATGCATACATACAAACCTACATACATACATACATGTACGTGTGTGTTATTTCCTACTTCCTTGTGATAGCTGTAAGCAAGTGTCACTGTTATACAAGCAATGTCCTTCGTATTCAGTCTTCTGAATAATCATGTTTGGTCATGGGGAAATATTATCTTACTTGAAAAATAGGTGAGGGTTTGTTACAGGAAAGGCATCTGGCCATAGAAAATCTTCCACTGCAAATTCCATCCAACCCATGCAAGCATGGAAAACTGAAAATAAAATGGTGATGACGATAATGAAGGAAGTAAAAAAACTGTATATAAAGTTCCAATGTATTAGTGAGTTCCTGTGTAAAATTTAGTGCAAAATGATTCAGAAAAGAACCGAGAAAGCAATGTGTGGTGTGAAACTATTGGATAAAAGGAAGGCTGAGGACTTGATGGGGATGCTGGGGTTGAAGAAATCAGTGGAACAGCTGGCAAAGGTGAATGGAGGGTGGTGGTATGGACATGTGTTGAGGAGGGATGAGGATCATGTTCTGAGGAGAGTGCTTGAGTTTAAAGTGAATGCCCCATGAAAGCGAGGTCGACCTCAGAAAACGTGGAGGGGGAGATTGGGAGGATTGGCTTGAGGAAGGAGGACGCCCAAAACCGGGCGAGATGGTATGAGAGCAGTTGCTGTAAGTGTGAGGTAGATCTGGCCACACCCATTAACAAGGACAAGCCCAGATTTAAAATATTGGAATTCATCATTATCATCATTCTTGTACATTCTTTTGTTGAAATATCACAAGATTCAGTTACCATGTGAGTTGCTGAATATTCATATAACTCTCACCTGTAAGAAAATAAAAATGCTAAAACAAAAATGATGGCAACTATAACAGTGACGACTGCCTTATGTCTTCAACTTATTTTTAATTATGGTCATAGATATCAATATGATATTTTCTTATGACTTATTAATTTGTTTGTCATTTCAGTATTATCTTTTTACAAAAGATTAATCTGCATTTCATTCGGTGATTGGATTGCAGTCTTGCTGGGACACTACCTTGGAGGTGTTAGATCAACAAATCGACCCCATTGCTTCTGTTTTTTGAAAAAAATGGTACTTATTGTATCAGTCTCTTTTGCTGATTCACTAAGTTACTGGGATGTAAACAAACCAGCACATGTTATCAAGCAGTGAGGGAGGGGACAAACACATACACAAAGACTCACACATTTATATATTTGTGTGCGTTTGCGTGTGTGTGTGTGTGTGTGCGTGTTTGTGTTTGTCTGCCATCCCCCCTGCTTCCCAATCAGTGTTGGTTTGTTTACTTCCCTATAACTTAGTGTTCAACAAAAAAGACTAACAGAATAAATACCAAACTTACTAAGCCTTAAAAAAAACAAAAAAACACTGAGGTCAATTTGTTTAACTAACCTTTTAAGATAGTGACTCATCATGCCCCATAGACCAGTGACTGAAACATGTAAAATATAAAAGATAAAAGATAAGAGATAATTTCAAACCATGATGTTCAGAAGTAAACTTCTCAACTATAACAGCTATATATCATCATCATCATCATCATCATTGATTAACGTCTGCATTCCATGCTGGCATGGGTTGGACGGTTTGACAAGAGCCAACCAGGTAGGAAACTACCCCGGGCTATTGTGTCTGTTTTGGCATGATCTTTACAGCTGGATGCCCTTCCTAACACCAACCACCTTGCAGAGTGAAGTGATTGCTTTGTATGTGGCATCAGCACAGGCAAGGTCAGTTTTGGCATGGTTTTTACAGCTGGATGCCCTTCCAAATGCCAACCACTTCACAGTGTGGACTGGATACTTTTTACACAAGGGGTGCTGGAAAGTTCCTGGCTTTAAAGGTATCGCAAAAGTCTGTTCGGAGATCCTAACCTTCTGAGTTCTTTTACAGGGCTCAGAAAAACTGAAATCCTGTTGCATTAAGTGTGTGAATCTGAGAGGGGAATATGGTGAATAAAATCATAATTAACCAGTCTTCTTATACTTTCTTTTACCCAAAGCTAAGAACTTTTTGGCAGCTTTTCACATATATAATATATATAGTTATTGGTGCTCCAGCATGGCTGCAGTCTTTGAGCTGGAATGTATGAAAGAATGGGTATGTATGTATGTGTGTGTGTGTGTGAGTGTGTGTGTGTGTGTGTGTGAGAGAGAGAGAGAGAGAGATGGAGAGAGAAAGAGAGAGACAGACAGACAGAGAGACAGAAACAGAGACAGACAAACAGAAAGATACACATATATATGTCACATTTCATATTGACATAGTCATATATTCAAACTATATATTTCAGATATCCAATCCAATCACTTCTCACATTTGCCACGAACTATCATTAAACATTAATAACAGAATCGACATCAACCTTTCTTACCAAAATTATGTTTACATTTCTTTCAGTCAACACGGGCAGACACATGCGCGCGCACACACACACACGCACACACACACACACATGCACACGCACACGCACACTGACAATGTAATCATGACGAAGAAATCAAGTTCATTACCATGGTGTTCATTGAGGCATGTCTAATATTCTGACACAACCAATTAAAATCTTTCATTTTGATGAGAGATTCTGAAGAAGTCAATACCCCATTGCACCCAGCTTAATATTTAGTTAAGGACATTAAAGCAATCCCTTGCAATATTAAACTGATGATTCATTAGAAAATATGAGCAAATTAATAAAAATTTGGTTCAAGCTGTGTCTCGATTACACTATGAATGTGTTTGCTGAGTGTGCTTGTGTATATATTTTTGTATGTATATGTGTATATGTATACACACACACACACAAATACGCACACACATATATGATATATAATATACATATATATGTATTCACACACATACATACTTTTCACTATATATATGTATACATAAATGTGTGTGTGTGTATTAGAATAATAAAGAGGATATTCTTGGTACAGTATTATATATTTTTGAAAGAATGAGTAGAGATATAGCTTTTTTGAGGGGATAATTTTTATTTTAATATATATATATATACACACACAGACACAAACATATGTATATATACACATACACACACACATATGTTTACATATATACACACATATACACACACCCATACACACCAAATATATATGAAATTTATTTATCTATCTATTTATATATATATATGTAAATATAAACACAAACTTATATATATTGTTTATATATATA
>NC_068994.1:39864931-39867372 GCF_001194135.2 Octopus bimaculoides | reverse complement strand
TATATATATATATATATATATATATATTCTTTTATATTCTGCTGTGTCTGGGGAGAGTCATTTTCTTATTGTGCCTTGAAATTTAACACACTCACCGTTGAAATTTCCACTTATTTCTTATTTTCCTAAAATTTCCGTTGTCTTGCAACCTTATCAATAGTCTTGACTATTCTTTTCCCTTTTCTGTGTATATTCTTTTGTATGTATACTTGTAAGAAAAACTCTTTTTGCTATTTAAGCAACCAGTAAAACATACATTTTTCAGTTTGAAAATGCCTACTTGAAGCTCAAAACTCATATCAGAGTAACTCACTGTAAACATTATTAAGATTAAAATAAAAATTATCCCTTCAAAAAACCCCCCAAAAAAACCATATCTACTCATTCTTTCAAACACACAAACACATATATGTATGTATATATGTGTGTGTATGCACGCACACATATGTATATATTTATGCATGTGTGTATTTAATTCTTTAGGAGAAAGTTCTTCTTGTTACTGTCACAGTATTTTAAAAAAATGTTCTCTAGGAATTAAAAATTATCTTAAAAAACGGTTTTTCAATAGAACAGATTAACACAAACCTGACGGAAGATATGAAAAAAGTTCTTCTAAGTGCTTTCAGCTGTCATCAGCTTTTCAGATATGTGGTATAAACAAAAGTTTTCTATGTTATATTGTGTTTGGTTGTGGTTGTCAGAATTTCTCGTTTAATTTCAGATTAAAGATTTTTATAAAGTATTCTTATTTTGTTTTTTATAAGTGTTCATTTTCTCCCTCTGTTTGAAAAAGGGAAATGTTTCAAATTTTCTGTTTGCATAAATGTTTATATGTTCATCTGGAACATTCCTAACAGATGGAACACTGTTTTATTATTTATGCATCCTGACTCATTCCATTAATTTTGTTTCTGCTTGACCATTTTAGTTTTCCTTGTATTGTGGACATATAATACAGTAAATTAGATTTTTTATTTTGAAATTCATTTTTACATTTACCTTGAAATATTTCTCAGTTTTAGAGTTTTCACAATCACAAATGAAAGTTTACACATTTCATTACTGGCACAATTTCTTTTCCCAATGTAAGTCTGGCCTTTGTTAAGAGCCTTTTAGGATTTGGTGGTGTCTTTCATTGTTAATTATTCGTGGTTCTTTTATAATTTAATGATTGTTGTAGAAATGGCTTTTTCTTTTAATAGAGGATTCATGGCAAAGTCTAAATTTTGAGTGCTTATTTATATATATTACTTTAGAGAGGAGATCAGTTGCAATAATCTTATTTTCCTTAATTTTCAAAATGTCTAAAAATGGTATGTTCCTGTCATACAATTCCATTGTGAATTTAATTGATTCCTGAACGTTATAAATTCTTGAAATCTTGAGGGATCCTGCTAGAAAAATACATCTTTATCCAGTTACTTATGGTAGTTGAAAGACACCAACACCCATATTGGCTGAATGCAGGCATACAATAGGAATGCATAGCTACTCATATAGATGTTAATTTATAGAATTGATTTTCCAACTCCCAACTAACACATTGCAAATGGAAAGGTTGCCTAATGTTCCTTGTAATGGTATTTAAATAGCACATTACCACATTATTTAGGAGAAACTTGACAACTAGTGTTGGTTTGTTTAATTTCTTGTCACTTAGTGGTTTGGTAAAAGGAGACTGGTATTATAAGTACTAGATTTTGACTTATGTACATGCTTGCTGTAAGCACTGGGGTCCATTTGATTGACTAAAATCTATTAAACAAGTGCTCCAGTATGGTCATAGCACTGACTTGAGGATAAAACATTTTATACTTTGCTGTTAACAATCATGACAACTGCTGTTAAATTATAAACCCACATGAATAATCAAATAGTTTGATCATCATAATTATATATTCTAGAACACACACACATAACCTTTCAGTCACTAGTTGTTAATGTTGTTTTAGCACCAGGTTAGCTCTGATTAAAGGCATTCCATCTTTGACCATCCCATTTTTTTTATTTTTCAGGCAGCATATCCTGGACTACATTATCCAATGTGTCTTTAAAAAATAATAACAAAAAAAGACAGGTAGGGTGTGAGATGAGGGCTTTAAAAAACATGAGATGGTTACATTTGGAACATGTTATGGCCACACTTGGAATGATTTGAAAATGACTGGATGGGTATGGTTTGGCATGCTTAAAAAAATAAAAGAAACAGACAGGATGGTCATGTTTGGAAGGCTTTCAAAAAAAAAAGACAGGATAATCATTGTTGAAATGCTTTTAAAAGTTGGATTTATCATAGTCAGAACATGTTTAGAAAATGTCTATCTTTGCATGTACACGTGCACATATGCATATTCAAATGTACAAATGCTGTGTACATCACACACACACACACACATCTAAACACACTTATATATACATACATATATATACATGCATAT
>NC_068994.1:39863511-39864834 GCF_001194135.2 Octopus bimaculoides | reverse complement strand
AATATATATATGTATGTGTATATATATATGCATATATATACATATGTACATATATGTAAGTGTGTGCATATATATAAATATATATATGTATGTGTATATATATATGCATATATATACATATGTATTTACATATACATACATATATATATATATATGTACATGTATATATACATACATATATATACACACACACATGAACACACACACACACACATGCATAAATAAAAATCATGGGTGTTTTTTACATTCACCTTTCCATATTTGCAAGTCTCAGACAGAATTTATTGAGACTGATTTAAAAAAATTAATGGATACTCTTCGTAACACCAATTCTCATTGAAGCAATGTAATATTTCTCTATGGCAAGACATGTTTACTCAAAAGATAGGAAATGGACACAACTTATATGACATCAAGACAAAGCGATACAAATATATGCAATTACACACATACACAACTGGTTTCTTTTTAGTTTCTGTTTAACAGATCCTCATACAAAGATTTTGCTGGCCTGGGTTTGTAGTGGAGGACAATTATTGAAGGTTCAGTGCAGTGGAACTGAACACAACTGAACCCCAAAATATGTTATTGAGAAGCAAACTTTTTCACCACATGGCTATTAATGCATACATGCATGCATACATACACATACACATAAATATATACATATATACACACACATACATAAATGCATTCAGACATACATACATACATACTATGTATGTATGTATCTATATATGTATGTAAGTATATGTGTATGTATGTATGTATGTATGTATGTATGTATAAATGCATGCATACATACATACATACATACATACATACATACATATACATACATACGTGCTTACATACATATATAAATACATACATACTTATATATATATACATACATACACACCTACATACAACATACCTTAATGCATACGTATACACATACATACATGCATACATATACATACATGCATACATACATGCATACATACATATATATATATATACTATACTGTTCCATTATTGGTAGTGAGCCTGAATGATTGCAGGATAGTATGTGGTATGTTATGCAAGCTCATTCAATAACTGTACTAACCAAGCATGAAACTTATAGTAAGTCACATTTAAATCCTATATTTATTAAACAATAAATGCATACATACACACACACATGCACATGTGCGCACACACAAGCACTAATTCATACGTATATAAATATATGTATGCATATATATACTACATATATATATTTATGCATATATATATATACACATATCTATATAATATATATGATATATATACATATATATATATATATATATATATATA
>NC_068994.1:39859705-39862569 GCF_001194135.2 Octopus bimaculoides | reverse complement strand
ATATATATATATATATATACATACTACATATACTATATTTATATATATTTATGTATATACATATACACATAAAACATGAGAGGAAGTAATCTAGCTGTTTCTTACAAAAATACTTTTGAAACAAAATTCTTTCATGGACCCTTAATGAACTTCTGTGGATCTCCACTTCATTAATTTGCTTGTGTGGTGCCCCAAAACTCTTACATTGACCCCTAGGGATCATCTGGACCCCAGTTGATAACCACTGTTCTACAGGATACAACAAAATAAGTGTAAAGTGAATGTTATGATTTGGCTTTTGAAATGTTATTTTTTTATGTGTATTCTTTGTTTTCCAATTTATTAACGTATTTGTAAATAAACTGATTAAACCACACCTTTGCACACCTGAAAAGAGTTGAAGTATGAACTTCAAATATTCGACTCTGTCACAGAACCAGTTTTCAAATAGAAATAATCAAACTGCATACTATAATATAAATAATGTTATATTAACTGAATCAAAAATCCTTGGTCTTGTGGTATACAGAACACATGTTCTGAGTTCAAATCCCCTTCAAGGGTCAACTTTACCTTTCATCCTTTTGATCACATAAAATTCTCGTATAGGGGGAGATGAAATCAATCATACTGTTCCACTTAAATATCTGACTTATACTAATGTTAGAAGTTATTAGCATGTTTCTGAGAAGTGTGTATCCATATTGTAAACATCAATAGTGTATTGAAAGTATTTTCAATTAAGGTGACACAATTACCTCCCTTCTGTTCACTTTTTTCAAAAAAAACGAAGAATGTTCTCAAGTATTACATAGATAACTTCACTATAAATGTGTTAATGTGCATGTGTATTTGTGTGTGAATATGAGTCATATAGGGATTTTATTTATTTCATTATGTCTGTCTCTATGCATGTATGAATGTTTGCATGTACATATATATGTCTGTGTTAGTATCTATCTATCTATTTATCTATCTTATGCATGTATGTATGTATGTATGGTATGTATGCATGCATGTATGTATGTATGTATATTCAATTACAAGCATGCATTATTCTATGTCTAAGTATATATATATATATATCTACACGTACATACATACATACATACATTATCATCATTGTCGTTTACTGTCTGCTTTCCAGGTTTGCATGGGTTGGATGGTTTGACTGATAACTGGCAAGCCAGGAGGCTGGGCCAGGCTCCAATCTGATCTGGCAAGGTTTCTACAGCTGGATGCCTTCCCTAATGCTAACCACTCTAAGAGTGTAGTGGGTGTTTTTTACACGCCACTAGCATTGGTGGGGGGGGGGCTGTCAGGTAGCACTGGCATTGACCACGTTGCATACATACATGTGTGTGTGTGTGTGTGTATACATACATACATGTATGACATCGATTTTCTGGAACCTATGGTTCCAAAGCATTTCCAGATTATTGATTTTTTTCCACACCAGGAATAGCCACCTTGGTCAAGGTACTCTTAATTAATCAAGTATTACATGTGTCTGAATAAATAAATGATACAACTTTTTTCAAGGTATTGTACAAGGTACCTGTAAACTAGTCTGGTCAGTGAGGGAATTTGAAATTCCTGTTTGTGAATTAGTGTGGATTGTAAGAGGTTCTTGACCATCAGTGTCTGGAAAATCAGTGTTGTACATGTTTATATATGTATATATTTATGTATTTACACAAGTGTGAGCATTTTTGTAAATGTATATGCATACTTATGTAATATATGTTTTGCATTAAGGCGGTGAGCTAGCAGAATTGTTAGATTGCAAGACAAAATGCTTGGCGGCATTTCATCCATTTTTATGTTCAAAGTTCAAATGCTGTCGAGGTCGATTTTGTCTTTCATCTTTTCAGAGGTCAATAAAATAGGTTCTAGTGTTGAGGTCATTGTAATCAACTTACCCTCTCCCCAAAAATCACTGGCCTTGTGCCAAAATTTCACACTGTCATATATGCATATGTATGTATATATATATATATATATATATATATATATGCTTATATATGTATATATATATATATATATATGCATGTAGGCTTTATGTGTATTTTTAATCTTTTCCTTGTTTCAGTCATTTAACTGTGGCCATGTTGGGGCACCGCCTTTTAGATGAAAAAAAATTCACCTCAGGAATTAAAATTTTTTTTAAAAAGCCTGGTAGTTTTGCTATTGACGTTTTTTGCTGAACCACTAAGTTACAGATATGTAAATATACACCTCCCATTGTCAAACAGCGGGGTAGGGGATAAACACATAGGTATATATGACAAGCTTCTTTCAGTTTCCATCTACAAAATTCAATCAAAGATTTGGTCGACCTGAGTAGAAGACACTTACCCATAATGCCATGCAGTGGGACTGAACCCAGAGTCATGTGGTTGGGAAACAAGGTTCATACCACACTGCTACACTTATGCCTGTAACCACACCTGTGCCTATATGTATATTTATGTGATTATGCATACATGTTTGTATATATGTATGCATATATGTGTGTGTGTGTGTGTGTGTGTGTGTGTGTATATATATATATATATATAGGCGTAGGAGTGGCTGTGTGGTAAGTAGTTTGCTTACCAACCACATGGTTCCAGATTCAGTCCCACTGCATGGCACCTTGGGCAAGTGTCTTCTACTATAGCCTCGGGCCGATCAAAGCCTTGTGAGTGGATTTGGTAGGCGGAAACTGAAATATATATATGTGTGTGTGTATATGTCTGTGTTTGTCCCCCCAACATCGCTTGACAACCTATGCTGGTGTGTTTACGTCCCCGTAACTTAGCAGTTTGGCAAAAGAGACCGATAGAATAAGTACTAGGCTTACAAAGAATAAGTCCTGGGGT
>NC_068994.1:39858227-39859441 GCF_001194135.2 Octopus bimaculoides | reverse complement strand
ATATATATATATATATATAGCTTTGCAAAAACGGAATAAGTACCAGACTTCAAACAAAAAAAAAAAAAATGTACGTAAGTACTGAGGCCGGTCTTTTTTCCTAAAAGTCTTCATGGTGATGCTCCAATCATGGTTGTAATTCAACGACTAGAACAAGTAAAAATTTATGCTTATAATAGTTTCCTGAAAATATCTACCGTGCATTTCCGCCGAGGTGGACTTTGCCTATCATCCTTTTGGGGTCGATAAATTTAGTTACCAGCTGCGTACTAGAGCCGATCTGATCGACTGGTCTCCTTCCCAAAAATGTCGGGCCTTGTGCCTAGAGTAGAAACGAATCTCTTACCTTGCGTTCATTCACTAGAAACAACTTGCTCATTAACATTGCAGCAGTTATCTCCCTTACACACTTCTATCCTACTATACAGATACGCCAGCAGAAACACACACGCATGAAGATATTAAGAAATATTTCTGCAGATATATTTGCACGCGCGTGCGTACATGCGCGCGTGTGTGTGTACGTGCGTCTGTGTGTATGTTTGTTTGATTTTATATAACAAGGAAAACATTGATGACTGGTCACATATGGCAAAGCTTCTGCCTTGAAGACTTTTTGCAATTTTGTTGACTAAGGAATAGTTTCATTGAATAAAATATGTCTATATGTAATTGTGGAGCTTAGTTAACAAGTTTACTTCACAATTGGGAAAGATTTGATGTCATTGTCTAACACCTTCAGCTGAGCAGTGGTTGTGGTGGTGGTGGTGGTGGTCTTGGGTCTTATTAGTTCAAGGTGCGTCCTCCATTTCAATGTTGGTATGTTTCTTAATGATAAGCAGAGGTACTGTGTTTCCATGTTTAAACTTTACTGGATGTGCATAATGTTTACCCTTCCGAATGCCGACCACTCCAAGAGTGTAAGGTGTGCTTTTATGTGCCACCGACATGGGTGCCACTTACATGGTACTGGCATTGGCCACGATTATGATTTCATTTGGCCTGACGAGTTTTCTGAAGCACAGCATATCACCAAAGGTCTCAGTCACTTGTCATCACCTCCATGAGGCCCAGCATTCAAAGATCATGCTTCACTACTTCGTCCTATATCTTCTTGAGTTTACCTCTTCCACAGATTCCTACCACAGTTAGAGACTGGCACTTTTTACAGCTGTCCTCATCCATACACATCACATGGCCATACCAGCACAGTC
>NC_068994.1:39857681-39857852 GCF_001194135.2 Octopus bimaculoides | reverse complement strand
ATATATATATATATAAACACACATACACACATATATTTCTGAATTTATTACCTATAAAGCTAATAAATAAATGTGTATCCTCTGCTTTACATACTGAGTTTGTATCTCTCATTTCTACTACCCAAATTACACACACACACACACACACACACACACACACACACACACACA
>NC_068994.1:39851355-39857573 GCF_001194135.2 Octopus bimaculoides | reverse complement strand
CAGGCATCAGAACTCTTACAAATAAACATACACACATTATCTATCTATCTATCTATCTATCTATACATATATTTCTATACATACATACATACATACATATATATATATATATATAAATAAATATATATATGTGTATATATAATGACTCCTAACAGATATTGTTCGGGCATTTGTCTGAGATGTTATCTAGAATGATGGTGTATGGGTTGTGATGAACAATTCAGTAGAGAAATGTCGATTTCATGTAAATATTAGCAACAAGACTGTCCATGTGCCAATGTGGGGTTTTGTGGCATGATACATAGCATCTCATCAAAACCAATTCTTGATGATTTCATTGATAAAATAGGATTTTTAGTGTGTTGACACTCTGGAATGTTTTTCATGATTTAATATCATATCTTTAAATTAACGGAACTGACTGAATAAGTAAATGTCTCCACTAAGACATATGAAATATATGTACACATACACACACACACACACACACACACACATATTCACAACAAGAGAATCCATCATATATGTATATATATAAACACACACACACATACACACAAATATACACACAGACATACGATCATACACATGCATACATTCAAATACATGCACATTTACACAAGCCCACAAATACACACATATATTTACACACACACATGCACATACCCACACACAGATATGCTCACACACACAAACACACATATATTCATAACAAGAGATCCATCCTATATATATATATGTATATACACACACACACACACACACACAAATATACACACAGACGTGTGCTCATACTCATGCATACATTCAAATATATGCACATTTACACAAGCCCACAAATACACACATATATTTATACACACACACTCATATCTATATACACATAGAAATAAATACACACATATCTATACACACACACTTACACACACACATATGCACACACATATATATTCATAACAAGAGAATCCATCACACACACACACACAAATACATCATGTGTGTATAGTACATATTGGCCCTGTATGTATCTACTAGCATACACTCACGTGCCTACAGGCTATTTTATGGTTTTGATAATAAATATATTTTGTCAGTTTCTTTATTCAATTATATGGCACTTTATTTATCCGTGCCTGCTTCTCTAACAAGGGACATGTGAGTCTATCAGTTTAAGAAACCATCCATCCATCCATCATTCTAGTCCTATCGGTATGTCCATATGTATGTTTCAAAGATGTGTATATATATATATATGTTTGTATTTTCTTCGGGTTTTATTTTTGAAATATCTTGCCCACAGAGAAAGAGCCAGATCTCTAAGCCTGGAACATTAGCTCTTTCTCTGGAATTTAAGCTTTGACTCTTCAGTCATGTAATAATGAATGTGTATATGTATATGCATCTGTATGCACATATATATATAATACACACACACTCATGCACACACACACACACACTAACACACACACATACACACATGTATGTATACATATACATTTGTAGGTGCAGGAGTGGCTGTGTGGTAAGTAGCTTGCTTACCGACCACATGGTTACGAGTTCAGTCTCACTGCATGGCACCTTGGGCAAGTGTCCTCTACTATAGCCTCGGGCTGACCAAAGCCTTGTGAGTGGATTTGGTAGATGGAAACTGAAAGAAACCCGTCATATATATATATATATATATATATATATATATATACATGCATGTATGTGTATACGTTTGTGTGTGTGTGTTTGTCTCCCTAACATCACCTGACAACCGAAGCTGGTGTGTTTACGTCGCTGTAACTTAGCAGATCGGCAAAAGATACTGATAAATTAAGTTCTAGGCTTACAAAGAATAAGTCCTGGGGTTGATTTACTCAACTAAAGGCAGTGCTCCAGCATGGCTACAGTCAAATGACTGAAACAAATAAATGAATAAAAGAATATATACAAACAGATTGATTGATATGCTTTACATATATAAAAAATACCTGTAATTATTAAAGCATATAACATAGAACATAGAAAGTAGAATAGCTTTATGTTCTATGTTATATACTTTAATAATTACTGGTATCTTTATATATGTAAAGCATAATCTGTTATACATGTATGTATATTGTCATAATTGTTTTTTTTTTTAAATAAATAAATAGACATAATATAATGTCTAAAAGTTGATGAACACCACCTCTTGAACCCTTCCATTTTCTTATTGCCACATACATACATGCATATATATATATATATATATATATATATATATATATATGAGGATAGCTGCGTGAAAAAGTGCCACACCCTAACAGTTGAGGGAACCCGTGGAAGAGGTAGGCCCAGGAAGACCTGGGCTGAGGTGGTGAGGCAAGACCTTCGTACATTGGGCCTCACCGAGGCGATGACTACTGACCGAGACCTTTGGAAATGTGCTGTGTGTGAGAAGACCCGGCAAGCCAAGTAAGATCGTTGCCAGTGCCCCTGGACTGGTTCTTGTGCGGGTGGCACATGAGATGCACCATTTTGAGTGTGGCCGTTGCCAGTACCGCCTGACTGGCTCCCGTAGGATTTTCGAGCGAGATCGTTGCCAGTGCCCCTGGACTGGCTTGTGCAGGTGGCACATAAAAGACACCATTTCGAGCGTGGCCGTTTTCGTGCGGGTGACACGTAAAAGCACCCACTACACTCTCTGAGTGGTTGGCGTTAGGAAGGGCATCCAGCTGTAGAAACTCTGCCAAATTAGACTGGAGCCTGGTCTTGCCATCCGGTTTCACCAGTCCTCAGTCAAATCATCCAACGATGATGATGATGATGATGATGATGATATACACATAGAGAGAGAGATATGTATATATATATATATATATACGATGGGCTTCTTTCAGCTTCTGTCTACCAAATCCACTCACAAGGCTTTGGTTGGCCTGAAGCTATAGTAGAAGACACTTGCCTAAGGTGCCATGCTGTGGAACTGAACTCCTGAACCCAGAACCATGTGGTTGGTAAGTAAGCTCTTTACCACACAGCCACTCCTGCGTCTATGCTACATTTTAAAATTCGTTGAAAATATCTAATTAAGAAATAGTTGATTACCAATAAGGGAGTAGTTTGTGTGTGTGTGTATGAGAGTCAATCAATCAAAACTTCTCTCGTAGCTTTGAGATTTTAATGATGAGATTGTTTATTTTTGGAATAACATTGCAGAGTAGGTGTGAGAAGCTGGATCTGATCCATTTATATATAAAGCAGGGAGAATGTTCGGGTTGGTTACGGCTGCTGGAGGTTTAAACTACACCAACTCTATACAGATACATAAGCAACATAAGTATCTCCGTTGCCATCCTCTGGAACAACACCTTTTCCATTGTATCTGCTGGGATCATGAGGCTGTCTGACTTACAGGAAATTGTACAGTCGTCATGGAAAGTTACTCCTAAAGCCATAAACTGATTCTAATCATGCCTGAATTTGAATGCTATGCTTGAATAACTGCATTACTTTTAGATGTCAGCAGCTAATGTCACCACTTCAGTAAAGGGTTACATATTTCTACTGTTCCACTTAAATATTAAATTTATAGATTCTGTGTTAGATTTAACAGTCCATCCACCTTCAGACTTCTCTAATAGATATCTTCATCCAGCCATTACATTTTACTGTCTGCCAAGCCATTGTCGGTGAAACTTTGAAGTCACAGTGAGCTAATATCTAATATTTCTGTTAAATACTATATTTAGACTCAGCTTCACATTGAGTCTCTTTTACACAGTCAATGTATGGCAGTTGTTTTTCATTTCATCTTTAAGAATACAAACTTCAAAATCAATACACACACACATACACACATACAGCTGAAAAGTTTCTGGTTTTGGGTAAAAGAAAATACAGGCGGATTAGTTACTTATAATTTTATTCAACATATTCCCCTTTCAGATTCACACATTTATTGCAGTGGCCCTTCAGTTTTCTAAGCCTTGTAAACCTGTAAAAGAACTCGAAAGGTTGAGCCCCCATCCAAGTCTTTTGTGATATCCTTAAAGCCAGGAACTTTTCAGCTCCTCTTCATGTGTATGTATGTATGTATGTATGTATCTATGTGTGTATATATATATTTGTGTGTGTATATATATGTGTGTGTCGACTAAGTCCTGCCTTACCTTCATCCTTCATCAAATCCAGAACAACGTCCATTCCAGCATCTAGCAGCTGCCCTGGTCATACTGCTTCTGCATCTGTTTGACGTTTGGCAACAACTTGTGTGTTTTGTGCAAATATTAGCTACCACAGGACAAAGCCAAGTGGGCTGGCTGTGAAAGCACCCCACTACCTACTGTGGGTGTAGCAGCTTGTCCCTGACTCCAATCATCCTGGATCTCCTCCTTGCCATTGGACCAGTTGCACATAAGTTGCACAGACTTTGATTCATCTCTGATGTGAAAAACATGTCTAGCCATGTGGAAATATTACCATGCTTGAAAACAGGTGAGTGTTAGTGACAGGAAGAGCACCCAGCTGTAGAAAACCTGCCTCAGCAAAATTCCTCTGACCCATGCAAGCATAGAAAAGTGGACGTTAAATGATAATAATGATGATGACGATGATGTGCATGTATAACAAACCAATTCCATCTATCTGTAACCATATTTAGTTGCTTTTCTGTTCCTTTTATTGTTATATCATTTGTTTTCAGATATTCAATAATTTTCTGGCATTTTCTATTTTGTAACAAACCTTTAGTAACTAATAACACCCAGTAGATATATGACTGTAATAGATAAATCTATATCTATTCTATTATAACACAGTATACATGATCATTTTATCAACATGGTCTTTTCTATGGTATCTTAAAATGTTTCTGCTGTAACAGATGGTTTAGTTAAGAGATCTTCTTCAGCACTTTACTCTGCTTCTAACAAATTCAAGGCACATGAAGACTTTTTACAATAAAATCTCTGCATATTTATTCAGGTATTCTCACTGACCAGTTCTGGCACATTTTTCCGACTGTTACAGTGCAAGCAGTAAAATATTGATCTTGCCTTTCTTTCTTATACACATTCCAAAGCTTCATGCTGTCGTTTTAAACCATAACTTGTGCACATAGGTAGCTACAATATTGGTTCAACTACACAGTGGTTCCATGAACCAATTATTTTGATAAGAATTAGAATAATAACAGAAGTATAATCCACAAAAATGCCACTTATAGCTTATGAGACATCTACAAAGATGCTTCCATGTCAGTAGTACGACTTGAATTCAACATTACTAGAATCTTATTATAATAAATATTGTCTTTTAAGGTGAGAAATATAAACTATGAGGCAGACTATGTGTGGACATTTAGAATGCTAAAAATAGCTGCTGCATTCTCTCACACCTAGGTTTTGGGAATAAAAAGACAAAACAAGAAGAAAAAACATGCATAGGACAATGAAGATTTTTTTATATGTACAAATAGAGGGTTGGTCACTACTGGCACCGCTCTGATCATAGGTCTACTGAATTGAGACAGACCTGGGGTTAAACAAGAACGATGCATGCAAAGGCATCCTCTGTAGAACAATATTTAGTGAACACAAGAAATATATCAGAAATCGCAGGAGCGGCTGTGTGGTAAGTAGCTTGGTTACCAACCACATGGTTCTGAGTTCAGTCTCACTGCATGGCACCTTGGGCAAGTGTCTTCTACTACAGCCTCAGGCCAACTAAAGCCTTGTGAGTGGATTTGGTCGACGGAAACTGAAAGAAACCGGTCGTATATATACATGTGTATGTGTGTGTGTGTTTGTGTGTCTGTGTTTGTCCCCCACCATCACTTGACAACCTATGTTGGTGTATTTACATCCCCATAACTTAGTGGTTCAGCAAAAGAGGCCCATATGATAAGTACTAGGATTACAAAGAATACGTCTCGGGATCGATTTATTCAACCAAATGTGGTGCTCCAGCATGGCTGCAGTCAAATGACTGAAACAAATAAAAGAATAAAATGTGTGTATATATATGTGTGTATATATACGTGCGTATATATATATATATATATATATATATGTGTGTGTGTCTGCGTGTGCGTGTGTGTGTGCGTGTGTGTTTGTGTAAGATATAAGTTAGAGATAATGTAACCATCCAAGGGAGAGATGTATCCATAGGCACTGCTATATCTATCTATCTATCTATCTATCTGTCTGTCTGTCTGTCTGTCTACCTATTTATATATGTGTGTGCATATA
>NC_068994.1:39844654-39850956 GCF_001194135.2 Octopus bimaculoides | reverse complement strand
TATATATATATATATATATATATATACATATATATATTATACATATGTTCGTGACATAATAAGCAATACATTCAAACAGTATCGCACTAACTACACTTTGGACAGCATGTGTGCCATGAACGAATAAAAATACCAGGCAGCAGGTATCAATAGAGAACGCTGCCAACGAAATAAAATGCTTTCACACCACAAGACACTGTATAAAGACATTCTGACAACAAAAAAGTAATTACTTACAAATGCATATCTTAGGCATATGTATATGTGTGTGTGTATATATATATATGTGTGTGTGTGTGTGTGTGTGTGTGTGTTGGTGTGTGTTAGTGTAATGAAATCTGGCACAAAAGGACAGCAAATCATACAGAAAGCAAGAAAGAAGACAAAGTTGTTGGCATGGTCGTTCACTCATCATTTAGCAACTAAAAACAATCACCATTTTGACATAGATATATACACGCAAGAACGAACGAATACACACACACACATAGACACACATATATACATGTGTATATATACATATGTATTATATATATAGAGAGAGAGATAGATGGATAGATAGATAGATAGATAGATAGATAGATAGATATATGTGTGTGTATGTATATATATATATATATATATATATATATATATATATATATATATATGTTTGTATGTATGTATACATATATATATGTTGTTTATTTTGATTTTATATATATATATGTATATATATATATATGTAATATATGTATAAAAGCATATATATATGATATATATATGTCCTATACAATATATATATGTGTGTGTGTATGTGTGTTTATGTATTCATCGTTCTGTATAAGAATAGACTGAATGTGTTGTAACTAGTTGTGTATATAGACAAACGTAAATACTATAATATACACAGAATGACAAATGCACATTTGTATTTTTTAAGCAATTGTATGGACATACATATATATATATATATATACACATGTGTATTCATACACCTACTCATATACAATATATGTGTGTGTGTGTTTGTGTGTGTATTTATGTGTATTTGATTTTATTATTTTATATGTTGGCCTGCTATAAAGCGTCTTTGAAAATTCGTTCAATTATTCGAGGCCTGGTAGGTGACACATGCATGCACGCTTCACTTTGTAAATTACACTGAGCCAAACACAAAAATCAATCGACCCTAATGACAATATTTAATGCATTTTTGGAGCTTAACTTATGGCATGATTTTTAATTTCATCACACATTAGTATAAATATATATATTTGTGTATGTGTACTTGAATATGCCTATATATATATATGTGTATGTGTGTGTGTGTGTATATATATATATATATATATATGCATGTACACACACACACACACACTCAAGCACACAGACACATATGTATATACATACATGCATATATACATGCACTAATATATAATGAAATTAAACAACATAGCATAAGTTGAGCTCCAAAATGCATTAAATATTATCATTAGTGTAGATTGTTCTTCATTATAATAATACACACACACACACACACACACACACGTGTCTATATATATATATATATATATATATATATATATATATATATAAGGAGGTTGAAATGAATGCAAAAGAAAATTGTGTCTAATACCGTAATATTAGGCATTTCGTTGATTGAATTTTATCCATTAACTTCTTTTAATAATGAATTAGAAATCATTAACAATATATATTAGATATATTAGTAATTAATATTCACTACTTTACCATGGATAGACTCTGCTAGTCTTGCTTACATACTGAAGAAACATTCCTGATAGCTGCATATATGTGCTGCAGTTTTTTGTTTTTTTTAACAGCTAAATTCATTCTCTAATTTTGTTGCCTTGTTTCTAAATTTATAGAATATTCTTAAATAATTTCTCAGTATTTTTCTCTTGCTGTTTAGCCACCAATCAGTCTTATTTGCACAATGATTAAAGAGATTTCAGCTAACACCCATCTCACAAAATTGCTGGCCTTGGCGCCTTAATTAGAAATGATCATTTTCAGGCTTGGCTGCGTGGTTAAGAAGCTTGCTTTTAACCATATGATCTCAGGTTCAGTCACACAGTGTGGCACCTTGGCTAAGAGTCTTCTACTATAGCTCCAAGTTGACTAATGTTTTGTGAGTGGATTTGATAGATGGAAACTGAAAAGAGTCCATCATATATATATGCATTCCTCTGTGTGTCTGTATCCTAGTCGTGACATCATGTGATGATTGTAAATGACCATCACCATTATAAAACATGTCTGGCCATCATCATCATCATCATCGTCGTTTAACGTCCGCTTTCCATGCTAGCATGAGTTGGACGATTTGACTGAGGACTGGTGGACCAGATGGCTACACCAGGCTCCAATCTGATTTGGCAGAGTTTCTACAGCTGGATGCCCTTCCTAACGCCAACCACTCAGAGAGTGTGGCCATAGGAAATCTGTGGCAATAAATTTTGTCTGACCCATGCAACCATGGAAATGTGGACATTAAATCATGATGACAACAATGTCAACAATGATGACGGTTCCATCTCCAAATAACTAACCTAATACACTTATGAATATCGTCTTATGGTACACTTTACTAAGTTCTATGTTCCAGTCATTCTTCTAGATTTAATAAAATAAAATAACAGTAGTGCACTGGGTTCAATATCATACTGTCACACTGAAATGTACTGCCTTGTGCCTGCATTAGAAATCAACAATGTTATTCACTATAGATTGGCAGGGTTATTAGCATGTGAGATAAAATATGCCATGTGATATTTTGCTAGAGACCTTTATATTCTGACTTTAAATCAAGGTTAACTTAGATTTCCATCCTTTTGGGTCCAGTATGATAAGTACCAGTGGTGAACTGGCAGAATCGTTAGCATGCCAGGCGAAATGCTTAGTGGTATTTCGTCTGTCTTTATGTTTTGAGTTCAAATTCTGTCGAGGTTGACTTTGTCTTTCATCTTTTCAGGGTCGATAAGTTAAGTACCAGTTGCATACTGGGATTGATCTGATCGACTGGCCCCTTCCTCCAAAATTTTGAGCCTTGTGCTTAGAGTAGAAAAGAATATGATAAATACCAGAGCAAGATTGTGATCAGGCAGAATTATTAGAATGCTGGGCAAAATGCTTAGCAGTATTTCATCTGCCTTTATGTTCTGAGTTCGAATACCACTGAGGTCGACTTTGCTTTTGATCCTTTTGGGGTTGATAAATTAAGTACCATTTGAACACTGGGGTCGATGTCATTAACTTATCCCCTCCTCCAAAATTGCTAGCTTTGTGGCAAAATTTGAAACCAATATAAATATCTGTCTCATGCTAGGGTAGATTTAATCACTTATACTCACCTCCACCTAGTGGAGTAGCTAATAGTAGAACAAGGGGAGCAACTGCTCTCGCCAAGCACATTTTTCAAAACTGGTGCCTTTTCAACAATTTTTTAAAACCATTTTAGTTACCTATATCAGTAGTTGTAAGTTTAATGCATAATGAGATTGTTATTGGAACATCAAATTAATGTATATAGAATACAATTATGTATGTTATAACTGATGAGATATTTCATGTACTATAAGAGAAAGGAGTTAAAAATTGTTTGAGGAGTGACTATAGGTGCAGGAGTGGCTGTGTGGTAAGTAGCTTGCTTACCAACCACATGGTTCCGGGTTCATTCTCACTGTGTGGCACCTTGGGCAAGTGTCTTCTTCTATAGCCTCGGGTCAACCAAAGCCTTGTGAGTGGATTTGGTAGACAGAAACTGAAAGAAGCCTGTCGTATATATGTATATATATATATATATATATATATATATGTATGTGTGTTTGTGTGTCTGTGTTTGTCCTCCCAACATCGCTTGACAACTGATGCTGGTGTGTTTACATCCCGTAACTTAGCGGTTCGGCAAAAGAGACCAATAGAATAAGTACTAGGCATCCAAAGAATAAGTCCTGTGGTCGATTTTCTCGACTAAAGGCGGTGCTCCAGCATGGCCGCAGTCAAATGACTGAAACAAGTAAAAGAGTATGTGTCACAGTGCCTTTTTGTATATGTGCTTACTCCCACTAACTTTAAAACCTTGCTACACTTTAGCTTCTACCTTCACATACACATGCATGCACTGATAAAACATTATAGCTCTGTTGTAAATGTTAGAAAACAATATTAAATCATTTACTTGATGTAACATTAATAGTTTGGGGTTCACATTCCTTAGGGACTCATTTTTCCTTTCATCTATCTAGGATAGAAATGTAAAATTTTTATGTGGTCAGTTGACCTTTTAGAATTAGTTGCCAAATCTTCCTTTTTTTCACACTCAAACCATCATAAAAAGGGAGACGTATTGCATGATGTAATCCTTAATATATTAAATTTGGAAAGCAGATGGGGTGGTCATAGTTGGAATACCTTGGATCAGGAGTCTATTTAATCAAAGCTGACTTGAAGCTAAGCCACAACAACAGCTACTACACATTCATATTAAAAAATACAAACTGATCATGCCTTTGGCTCTGTTGTAAAGAAATTCACTTTGCAGCCAGGTGGTTCTAGGTTCAGTCCCACATTGTGGAACCTTGAGCAAGAGTCTTCAACTACTATATCCTCAGGCTCACCTATGCGTTGTAAGTGAATTTGCTCATAAGAAACTGTGTGGAAGCCTGTTGTATATTTATATTTACACACACACACACTAGCTGGTTCCGTGCCATCAAAAATGACAGCTAATTGTAGTATTTTATATATAAATAAGGTACAAAACCAAGATTTTCGTTTAATAATTCTTTTATTACCAAATTTATAATATACCTTTCAACTGCAGTCGTTTTATATTCTTGATACACTCAGGCAGTAATTATTTCCTCTAATGAGTTTGTGTATGTATATGTTTGTGTAGGTGTGTGTGATTGTAATAATTATTTTCAACAAAACAATTCTAAATGATGTATCTTGCCAACGGGCACAGTATACCACCCGGTCCAGGATTGGAACCTATGACTTTATGATCATGAACGATCATGAACCCAACACCCTAACCACTGGGCCACACACACACTTAATAGGTATAATAATCCCACGACTATAGCGAGTGTTGAGTTCTAAACCCCACCATGATAGGTGAAAATCTGAGAAGTAGAAACAGTACTGTACTTTATATTTTTCAAAATTATTTTTTTATAATTTGTATATATTTATTTTATTATAAACGCAAAACAACACCACGGAGGAATCTACGTAAGCTTAAATAATAAACTGCGATAGGTGAACCATGATAAGGGAACTGCAATAGGTGAACCACGATATCGAGAGGGATTACTGTATTCGATATTGTATATTTTATTTATTGATTTTCTCATCGCTTGTTATAAAATCTTTGCTTCACTAATAAAAATTTAAATATGTTTGGAGTTGTCTCCCATACTTACTGAAGCTATAAAAATATATTGAGCTAATGTTTTTTTTACTTACCTCATAATTATTTCTTATTAGATTTTTAATGCTCATTACATTATATATTCTTAATACTGATTTAATTGCTGTAAAATAATGGGAGGGCGAAAAGTCACACACCAAAACAATTGACATTATTTATATTACCGTATCATCATCATCATCATCATCATCATCATCATCATCATCATCATCATTATTATTATTATCATTATTATTATTATTATTATTATTATTATTAAGGAGGCAAGCTGGCAGAATCATTAGTACACTGGGCAAAATGTCTAGCAGTACTTTTTGTCTGCTGCTATGTTCTGAGTTCAACTCCCGCCAATGTTGACTTTGCCTTCCATCCATTCGGGGTCGATAAATTAAGTACCCCTCCTCCAAATTTCAGGCATTGTGTCTATAGTAGGAAGGACTATTATTATTATTATTATTATTATTATTATTATTATTATTATTATTATTATTATTATTATTATCATCATCATTATTATCATTATTGAGTGAGAGAGCAGTGCATGACATCAAAGTGACTCTGGGGTAAAATATACAAAGCCCAATACACCCCCGATGACTACCCATCTGATAAGGGTACACCAGGCACCTGCATGACAACCATATGTGTGTGACATAGTGATCTCACATCAAGATAAATAGAACATGATCTTGCAAGTAGGGCCCTGCTAGAATTTTTTTCATGTCGAGTAGCCCATCCTGCTCAAAGGGTTTCTGAATAAGGGTTGTGTAAGGATGTTGAACAAAACACCTATGTTTCCAGAGGTGAATTATCCAAACCATCAAGAATTCCTTTCAACACATGGCTATGATGCTCCCCCACT
>NC_068994.1:39841923-39844644 GCF_001194135.2 Octopus bimaculoides | reverse complement strand
CTTTCAACACATGGCTATGATGCTCCCCCACTACTTCTGCTCATGATCAGAGATGCACATATCGTCAGCCACTAAGGGACATACTCAACTGGTCATGGTCAAGCAACTGACAAGCAAATCTGTGGTATTGACCAAAATATTTGCTGTAGCCCATCTTTTATACCAAGATAAAACAATGTACATGATAACACGTCCAATTAGTTAACATCAGAAGCCATGAGAACCACTGCCTGGTACTGCATTAGGGTATTATTATTATTATTATTATTATTATTATTATTATTATTATCATTCATTTTGTTCATCGTGTATGTGTGTATTCAACATTATTTTATTTATCTTATTCATGTTTAAGTGGAGGCACATGACCTAGTGGTTAGAGCAGCGGACTTGCTGTTGGGGGATTGTGGGTTCAAATCTCAGACTGGGCGATGTGTGTGTTTATGAGTGAAACACCTAAGCTTCACTCGGCTCTGGCAGAAGGTAATGTCGAACTTCTGCTGACTCTTTCGCCACAACTTTCTCTCACTCTTTCCTCCTGCATCTAGCAGCTCCCTTGCGATGGACTGGCATCAATGAAACCAGGAAACCAGTCCTTATGAGCCAGGCATGGCTCAAGAAGGAACAAACATTCAATTTTAGAGAATTTGAAACATGTCTTTCACAGTTCTGGAGTGTATGGAAGTTATTTTGTGCTTGTCTTTTGGCCCACCATGTATATTATAATCACAGTGTGAAATTATTTAGGGACACCATCTCTATGAAAGATAACAGCTAAGTCATTACCATCAGAGTGTAATAACGGAAAAAAAATCTAATTAGGTAATTGTATTCATGTGGTGAAGAGAAAAAGGAAAATACATTAGCTCAATGACTAATAGACAACCATACTGGATAGCATAAGAGATGCATGAGCATAATAGACAAACAGCAATTTTAGCTGTGTATATGGAGCAAAAATGCTTTGAGTGCATTAAAGCATGTAATATAGGGCTAATTTCACAAACAGGGCTCTGGGGTTGAGTTTTTTTATACATTTTTGTTTTTTGCATAAAAGTGCATCGTTTAAGCCATCAAATATGGTAATAATGATTTTAGTCTAATCTTGACAAGCATAGAGGATAACTTTGGACATGTTCATACTTATAAGACCTCCTCTACAAACATAACTATCTTCATATTTGTCAGACTAGTGATAAGAGAAATATTACATTGATGATTTGTAATAATGTGGTGGAGGTGGAACTCCATTGTTTGTTGTTGAGGATTCAGTAAAACTGAATTACCTGCCTCTGAATTAAGATGTTAGTGGCTGAGCGTTCCATAGTTACAAGTATCATTACGGTAGTTCTCAAAGAATCAGTAAGATACAGTGGAGAACAAAGCTATACCTTTTAAATTACAGGTGAGATCTACCTGACAGGGTTTTGTACAGCCTCTACCTACCCTATTTTCCTCACAATGTATGGGTTTACCAAAGGCTATAGAAAATAATGCTGGCCCAAAATGCCACACAGTAGGATTGAAACTGAGATCTCATAGTTGTGAAGTAAACTTCTTAGCCATTCAGCAACAGGAGACGTATGTAACATATGTAACGCCATACAGGAGTATATATATATATAGAGAGAGAGAGAGAGAGAGAGAGAGAGAGAGAGAAAAGGAAAAAAACTATATGCACCCTACTTCGTAAATCATTTCAATTTTTGGACACAAATGGTGGTCAGCAGTTGTTTAGCTTGCTCTATGTTGGTGGTATAAGTTTTCACCTCAAAATTGGGCTAATACATTAATTGTACTCTGCATGACCTCTCTTGTAACTATAGCAACAACACAAATGACTGATTATTCTGGAGCATCTGTTATTGTTGTAGCAAAAGGTTATACTACTTTCACTTTCCCAATGTTACTTTTAACACCCATTGCAAAAAAAAAAAAAAAAATGGAGGGGGGGGGTGTGAGAAAAATAGGAAAGTAAAGAAACGGCAATGAATATGCGGATATATGGGTAATATTCTGAAAACTAACAGACCTCCCACAGTGAACAATATTAAATGTGTACAAGACCAAATCTAATAATATCATGTGTGGATATATATCAATACAATACAGAAAATTGAAACATTACTGACAAATTTAGCCAGAGAAGTAACCTTTACATGGTCACCCAGAATACTAGAAATAACAACCAAATTTTCTCAAATCACATGCTATCATCTCAAAACAAAAAATTAAAAAAAAGGGAGATTATATTGGAAAGTATTAGTTCTAAGTGTGTATGCAAAAACATACCAAAAAATACAATGATGCTTTTTATCACTAGATTGAATGCCTTCCATCATATCATAGGTGAACTAAATCATGGCTGACCTAGGGTTAAATAACAATGACATCAAAACTAACAACAACATTAGAGCCATAGACAAATATTACAGTAGAGTGGCGTGGGACAGATATTAGGGGTTTAGTGTTTACAAATTCTCAGTTGGCAAATTGTAAAGGATGGCCAGGTAATGTAAATGAAAGTAGTGCTGCCTGTATGAATAGTTTTTATACGTGCACACACATGCACATACACATGTGCACATGCATACGCGCACACACATATATATACACACATGTATATACATATATGTATAAATGCATGTATATATATATAAGTGTATACATACATTTATATAAATATGTATATATACACACATATATATACACATGTATATT
>NC_068994.1:39833719-39841604 GCF_001194135.2 Octopus bimaculoides | reverse complement strand
ATATATATATATATATATATACATACACATATATATATACATATACACATGTATATACATATGCATATATATATACATATATATATCCATACATATACATATATATATGTATATATACATATATATATATATTTATATATATATTTATATACATACATATATACATATGTATCAATATATATACATGTCTATGCATACACATAAGCATGCATGTACATATATGTACATACGTACACACACATGTGCACACATGTGCGTACACAAATGCACACATTCATCATATTCGTGGCTCTCCTCTCAAATATGGACGAACAAGGAGAATAGTTGATTGAATGTGGGTGAAGAATGCGGAATGACACACTAGATGATGTGGAAATAAATTGGTTTCATGTGTAAATAAAAAATAAAAAAATATAGAAAAAGAGAGTGAATTCATAGAATTACGCTTCTACAGGCACATATAAACACAAGACACGTCTCTCTCTCTCTCTCATTCTTTCTTTCTTTCTTTCCTTGTCTCCTCCTTTGTCCTGTCTTACTGTATCTCTCTCTTCCCCTTCCTCTCTTATATTTGTTCCCTCTCTGTTACAAAGTTATGGGGTTTTCCCCCCCCCTTCTTTTTCTGGTCTCTGCTATCAATTTATATTGCAGGAGTGGGTTATTTTCCAAGAAAGGAATGAATGACAAAAATGTTTGGGGACACCTGGTGTGTGCCTTGTATGCCTCTGTGAGAGCGTGCATGTTGTGTGAATGTGTATGTGTGTGTGTGTGTATGTGTATGTGTGTGTGTATATACAAGCATATATCCATCCATACATATATATATATATACATACATATGTAAATATGTACATATACACACTCACACACATACAAACTCACACACATACAAACTCACACACACACACACACACACAGTTGCTTAAATACACACACATATATTTATGTACATACGTTCACAAATATACAAGAAAGGTTAGTTATGAATTAGAACCCTTATTCAATTAAGGGACTAAAGAGAAGTTTAGAAGTTGAAAATAATATAATATATTACATTAAATTTAAATAAAAATGATTTGTTACAAATGGCCATATGTTTCTCTCTATATGAGCTTATAAAAAGTATAAGATATTTGATTCAACTGAGTGAATTTAAAGTTAAAAATGGGAGGGAGAACTTGAAAACATCTTGTTTCTTCAAAAAATAGGCAAAGAAGGAAAAGGCATAGAAAAGTGGCCATTAAAACGATGATGAGGCATTGCAATTTATGCTCAAAGAAATCTTTGCTGTCTTCTTTACTAAGAGCCATAGACTCAGGAACAGATGGTGTAGAGGATGCAAGTGCTCCTGCTAAAATTTTCATGGAGCAATGAAAATGCTTTGGGCATGCTCCTGAAAAACTGCATTTGCACCCCCGAAACGAATTTTATTCCTGCACTTATGCTAAGAACAATTTACTAAATAAAAATTCCAAAAATATTTCTTCATTTCAATGTAGGGCCTGGAAAATTTTATCGTTGCAACAAACCCAGATTTTTACCATAAAGACAACAGATAATTCAAACACTAATTTTATTCAGGCAGTACAGGCTCTATCAGAAACTTTTGCTTGACTACAGCATCACTTCCACAAGATCTTCATTTAATGGGATTCAATTCTCTACCCCTTATTGCAGTCATAGGTTAACTGTGGCCTATGGGACTTTCTGAATAGCATGCCAAAGAAAAACTTCCTTGAATTTTTTTAGTAGTGTGGCCTGCTTGATGATAAGCAAACCTGTCATTACGGGCAAACGTTTCAAGAAGCAGGCTGTACTATATATATAAAGTCAAGACTATTTGCCAACATAATATGGCTGTCCTGGAAAGGATGGTTGTTGCTGTTGTTTAGCCCCAGGAAACATCGTTTCCAGCTGGCTATATGACACAATATCTGAGTCCTTATATTTTTGAACAGGGTGTCCAGCACCCCCATCCAGCACAAAGCAACATCTGTGGACCGGTTTCTGAGTTATTGCCCTTTATCAATACAGAGTAGCTGCTTGGATAAACAACAGTAACAATCGTCCTTTCCAGGACAGCCACATTATGTTGGTAAATAGTCTTGACTTTAAAGAACTGTTACTGAATATCTCTCTTTGAGAGATTTAGAAATAACAATGCTACTATTTATACATATATATATATATATATATATAAACACATACATACATGCTTACATACATACATACATACATACATATATATATTCCAACACACACGCATACACACACATACACACAAATATTATAGGAAGCCAGGAAAAACCTAGAAGGTGAAAAGTCCATAGTGATTCGGTGTAGATGAGGACTCTCCAGGATAAGGTAGAAGAGAATTCTGGAGGTATCTTAGGGTAAGTAAAATCACCGGATCACAGGTGGAAAGCTAGCAAGTGATGGACAATGAAGGTGTAGGTAAAGATGTGTTGATTGGTGATTAGGGCTTTTAATTTTATGTTGACTCAACAAAACTGTTCAATCCAGCAAAAACATCATCCCTACACATTATCCCTCACAAAGTTCTAGAAATCTGTTTTAATATCACAAGAGAACAATTATGAACATAACACTATGTAACAAGATTTTTATATTTTTTTATTTTTGTCTTTAGTCAGTGTTATTTTCTGTTTGCTTCTATCAAGAAATCAAAGGAAATGACTACTCTTCCCTTCAAACATCTGCTTTTGTGACATGGACATCAATGGTTTGAAACTGACCAATTTTCCATTACATCTCAGACAGATTCAGTGTTGATTTGCTGAAGCAGAAATGTTACAACAAATATGCTGTTCAATACCAGAGATTTGTTTGTCAGTTGCTTGACCTTAACAACTTGAGCATGTCCCTTGTGGTTAACAATATGTACAGGAATAGTCGGGGAGCATCATAGCCATGCGTTGAGAGGGATTCTTTGGGGTTTGAATAAATGTAGCAAAAGCAAAGTTTGAAGGAAATAGTAGCCATTTTTCACACTTTTTAGGGGTAAGCAAATAGGAAATAAACAGTTGCTACCCAAGCACAAAAGTTGTGTAACACAAAGTAATTTCTTTTGCGTTTGTGTTATCACTTGATTTACACTAAAATTGGCATGCTACTTTTAAAATTACACTCAGTTTTCTTCTATCATGTCTGAATAAGCATACGTGTATTGTTTGACAATAAGTAATAGGGTTAGTTAGTTGCTTTTATTATTTTATTGATAATCATAATGGAGTATATGAAATCCAAAACTTTATAAGATGCAGTCTGTTGTTTTAAAAATATATATATACATATGTACTTGAAGTGTTAACCACTACTTAATATTAAAAAGAAAAAGTTACTAACTTGCTACAAGTATCTATAAACTTGAATAGATGATCATATACCACTGAGAAAAAGTTACACATGTAATACACATATGTGAGATATATAGGACACAGAGGCACACATGCATGTGCATTCACACATATACATGCACACATAATATGCGTGCTACAAGCATACACACACACACAAACTTACATTATATAGCATCAAATCTGACAGTCATTTGTGTGATTTTCACTGCCCTCTGTGCATGATGATAAATATTTATGATCCAATGAGGGAAAGATAGGAATCTAAAGATTTATGAGAAAGGAAAATGAATAATAAACTTCAATTTTTCAACCAATTTATACACTTGCAAGTACAAATGACTATATTAATGCATGCACATGTGTGTGTGTGTGTGTGCATGTGTGCGTGCATGTGTATGTGTCTATGTGTGTATGTACACAAGTGTGCATGTTTTCTGTGTTTGCTTGTGTGTGTATGTGCATATGTGTGTGTGTACATGTGTGCATGTGCATGTGTATGTGTTTGTGTGCGTGCGTGCACATCTGTGTGTTTTGCCGAGTTAGAAGTTGGTTTAGTTCTTGAGTGTGTATATATATATTTGAGTTACTATAATCTGTATTTACATTATAAAACGTATGTACATCAATAACTTCATCTGCAGTTCTCTTTCAGATATATATACATGTAAACTTGTGTGTGTATTTAGTACAAGCACACATGCATACTTATGATATATATATATACACATACATACACACATATATATATATACATGTATACATGCACATACACACAGATATATATTTGTTCATTTCTTTGTTTTAAGTCCCTTCTGAATGCTACCATAAGTTACGTGTTTGTGTGTATGTGTTTGTGTGTACAAATCTATGTGTGTTATGCAAGTATGTATATGCACCTGCTCTTCTGTAAATATTTCTATATGCATCTGTATACATACATTAACATACATACATTAACATACATAATATATATACATAAATAAACATGTGTGCATGTATGTGTATAGCTACATACGAAGTAATAAAAAGAAAAACATACTCTGTCTGTTTTTAGTGACAATGGCCCCTTACTACTTCTTCTCCTGTGCCTTTCATAGACAAGATTTTCCTTAAAATGCTTGCTGTACCAAGAATTGTTGTCTTCTGCATGACCTGTAAACTTGCATCAATTTCAATTTTATTTACACAGTCCCTGAAATTATCCAGTATTGCATCCCAATACTCCAGTCAGCACTGGAATCACCCAAACCTTCTTCATCCTCCCACAATTTTCCAGTCTTCTCCTTCAGTGGTTCATACTTCTCAATTTTTTCATTCTCTTTATCTTTCACTGTACAATCTCCTGGGAATAGAGATATCAATAAAATGGGCCTCTTTTTTAATCTTGCTGACAACTTCAGTGTCTGGTCTTCTTGCCTCAATCCTTATATCACACTGAATTGTGAACTCCCATAAAATATTTTTATTATCATCATCATTATTATCATTATTGTTCAGTAGTTTTATTTTTATAACGTGCTTTCACTTCACTACCGAGCGCAGCTCTGTGTGCCTTGGGTATGTGCTGTGGTTTGCTGTGATGCTCTTATGGTTACTGTATTGAAAGTGTTTTGTGTAGGATATGTGTAGTGCCCAATAGTGCAATTTTCTGTATGTTATATATATTTGTAAGTCCTGGTGTTTTTGTTATGTATTTGTCTGAATATTTTTTTATTATACCTAAGGCACCTACTATGATAGGAATTGTTTCTGTTATTATTATTATTATTATTATTATTATTATTATTATTATTATTCATTTTTGTAAATGTCAGACGCTAAGATGTTAAACAGTCTACACATTTCAGTCAACGAGCAGTCAATAAACGAACAAAGGTCCCTTATTTCTTTCTCCCCTGAGCCTAACATACATACCACTGTCCTTAAAATTCTTACTGTACCAAGAATCGCTGTCTTTTGCATTTCCGATAACTTTGCATCAATTCTGATTTATTTACACAATCCTTAAAATCATCCAGTCTGCACCCTAATGCTCTGGTCACCACAGGAATCACTAAAACCTTCTTCCTCCCCAACAATTTTCCAATCTCTTCCTTCATTAGCTCATACCCCTCCATCTTTTCATGTTCTTTATCTCTCACACTGTTTTCTCCCGGGATAGAGATATCAATAATTTGGGCCTCTTTCTCTTTCATGGTGACTACTACAATGTCTGGTTTTGCCTCAGTCATTCTATCACACTGAATGGTGAGGTCCCACAAAAGCTTAAATTTGTCATTCTCTAACACTCCATCTGGTTTCAGTTCATACCATTTAGTTACTCTGCCAAGAGTACATTTCTCATTTATCATCTAGTGGATGTATCTGACAACATTATCATGTCATCTTTTGTACTCTCACAGTGCCCTGCTTAGCACATTCACTTACAAGATGACTAACTGTTTCTCCTTTTGTTCCATACATTCTAAGTAATGGTAATTCTTTTATTTTGTCAATATGTTGGCAGAATCATTAGCATACCGGACAAAATGCTTAGCCACGTTTCAGTTGTCATTGTGTCCTGCATTCTAATTCCACCAAGGTCAGCTTTGCCTTTCATTCTTTCAGAGTCAATGAAAAAAGTACCAGTTAGGTACTGGGGTCAATGTAATTGACTGGCCCTCTCCCCTACAATTTCAGTCCTTCTGCCTATAGTAGAAAGGATTATTACGATTATTACTATCATTATTATTATTTTTTTACTTTTAGTCTGCATGTTTGTTACAATTACTTGCTAGGACACACCCGGCATCCTAGGACAAGTGAAAGGTTAGAGATCTTACAATATAACTGAAAGCTTGGGGAAAGAAAGTGGTAGGGGCAATAGCAAAATATCTTAATGTAATACAACACAGATGTTTAAATTTATAGAGATTTTCTAAGGATGTGGGCAGTACTTGTTAGCACAATCTTTTGGATTTCTCTGAGACATGGTTCTCCTAGATGTTTCTAGATGTCATCTAGATGTTTCTGAAACCCTTCTTTATCATACCTAGGTAACCTACAATAACAGGAACAGTTCTTGCTTTTAAGTGCCACATTTTTTGTGAAACACTGGAGTTGATGTAATCAACTAGTTTCCTTCCCTAAAATTTCAGGCCTTGAGACTTTTCTAGAAAGGATTATTATTATTACAATTGTTAATGTATGTGATTGTGTCACCATCATCACTGTCATCTTCATCATCATATCATCATCGTCCTCATCGTCTTTTTCACCAGCACCATCATCATCACCACCATTTATATGTGTACTGAAAAATAAATTACATTACTAGGTGTTAATAATTACAATACAAACTCACACACACACACACACACACACACACACACACACACACACACACACACACACACACACACACACACACACACACACACGCACACACACACACACAAGACGCATAAATATAATAAATTTGATTTATTATTCTCGGGAAATATTCTTATACTCTGTACTTAAATTGTCGCCCAATATTTACTGCAATACAACTATTTATTTCCACATACAATTTCTCTAGATTTCTTCATTGAGTTCATTTTGCTTCAGTTCTTTTGGTCTGAAGTTAACTGTAATTCATATATTCTGTTATTGGTTAGTCTCAGTAATTGGTCTGTGACTATGATGAAGCAGAGCTTTCAAGGGGTTTAGTTGATTAGATTGAACCCTTAGAAACAGCTTATTTCAGTCTTGTACTTAGTTTTTTAATGTCCGTTATGGGATCTAGCTAGGTTATAATTCTACAAATATAAGCACAAATACATGCACACATATGAATTATTTATGCCATCGATGTTATCCAATGTAAAAGCAAAGGCCAATACAGCTTGGCACCAGTGATGTCGCAACTCATTTCTACAGCCAAATGAACTGGGGCAATGTGAAATAAAGTGTCTTGCTCAAGAACACAACATACAGACTGGTCTTGGTATCACACTCACTACCTCATGATTGTGAGCCCCACTCTCCATTTTTTTCATTCTCTCTCCATTTTTTTGCCTCTTAACCCCCTTGCTGAAGAGTGTGGGCTCAAAATGTCGAAGACATTTCCGTTCTTCCTGAGCATTAAACTAATACACCTGATGTTGTTCTTTCATCTGTCTTTGACTTTTGTTTTCTGTAAATTTGAACTATATATATATATATATATATACACACACATACACATATAAATATATATATATACATATACATACATACATATATATATATATATATATACATACATACATAGCCTGGGCAAAGTTTAGAGAGCTCTTACCCCTGCTGGCGACAAAGGGACTCTCACTCAGAGTAAAAGGCAGACTGTATGACGCATGCGTACGAACAACCATGCTACATGGCAGTGAAACATGGGCTGTAACTGCTGAGGACATACGTAAGCTCGCAAGGAATGAAGCCAGTATGCTCCGTTGGATGTGTAATGTCAATGTGAATACCCGTCAGAGTGTAAGTATCTTGAGAGA
>NC_068994.1:39824570-39832487 GCF_001194135.2 Octopus bimaculoides | reverse complement strand
CAATATGAAGAGCAGTGCAGCTGAAGATTGCTCTTCATATTGCATTTAAGGTAATGCTCACATTACTTAAATAAATTGAAGTAGCATGAAACGTGCGTACTGCAATCACTTTTGAAATCCGTGTTGCTTATTATTTGATATATATATATATATATATATATATATATATATACACACACACATATATATACATATGTATTATCTATCCTTCTTTCTGTCATCCTTTTATCCCATCCCTTTTTGTCCCTTTATCACTCTTTTTACTTTGAGAAACCAATGTAATCATTTTTTTTCTTTCTTAGGACTCAATACTCAAGATTGTTAAAAGTGTTGTGTTACTAGCCTCCTTCGAGCCCTGATAAGACAAACCTTTAGTCTAAGGCTTTCCAGCTTTGACCATCTCAGTTTTGAGTGAAGGGAAGAAGATATCTAGAACTATCTTATCTAAATATGTCCATCCTCTTTTCATTTTAGATGGTGAGATGTGTTTGAGAAACATTTTGTTGCTATTTCTAGCATATTCAGTGACCACAATGTGGACCTTCATTGGTTCATTTAAACAATCTTGATTTGAATACCTGTCATATATCAAGCAAGTAACGAACTGTCATACGATTTAATTAAGTTTAAATTTTCAGAATATGTAGTATGTGAAGAGAAGCTACAATTTACTTTTAAAATTAATTTATCTTAATGCAGTGTTGAATATTTGATATTTATTTATTTCTAATATAAAACACTTTGATTTTTCTTAATTCTTTATTTATTTTTATCATGATTTATTTATTTGCCTTATTCAGAAATACTCCCAGCCAGCAGCTAGAATATCAGCTGGTCGTAAAGATAAGGATGTTGCAGTTAATTCCCCTTATTACCGAGAAATTACAAAACCTTCACATGCAGATCAAAGCTGCAACAAAGGAAGAACTGATCAATTCGATGACCTATCAAGTATGTATATAATATTATGAAAATCAACTATTATATATTAATGTGTGTGTATAGTAGCCTTAAATTTATTTAAGTCTATGAATCTTAGTAATTATATCAAATTTTGCATGTATGTCTGTCTCTGAAAAGTTTTTTTGATTGTGCGCTCTGTTTTACATTTATTTGTATCATGTTATCTTCTATATTTTTTGTTTTTGTTTTTATTTTCATTTCCTTATGATGTCATATGTGCAGATGTGGCTGTGTGGTTAAGGAATCTGCTTTGCATATACATGGTCTCAGGTTCAATCCATGGAACCTTGGATAACTTTCTTCTACAATTACCTTGGATGACAGAATGCTTGTTTGGAAGTATCACAATTTCACACATGTACATATGATGGACTTTTAGATTCTGCCAACCAAATTCTTTGGTTGGCTTGAAGCTATAACGAAGATTCTTACCCAAGATATTGTACAATGGGACTGAACTTGAAACCATGTCCTACCATATGGCATCTAGGCAATGGTTTGTGCTCAGTTCCACTGTATGGCACTTTAAGCTGGCTTGACAAATTCCTTGCGAGTGAAATTTGGCAGATAGAGATTGTGGAGAAGCTTGTCAAAGAGACCATACCTGTTCTCAGGTAGTAGACTTGATCTATTGTCTGATTTAACATTCATTATCAGACCTTTGGGTGCTTTTAGCAGAATCTGCTCTGTTGCAACCATATAAACCATACCCCAACACTCAGAGGTCCTATAAACAAAACATGGCTGCTGTTTTTTCTCTTTTGACAAAGCAATTAAAAAAAACTGGGAAAAAGAGAGGGAGAGAGAATAATGCATTATATCTGAAAGTTAGTATCCCTTTATTTAGCTTTGCTGTTCATCAACATTTGAAGATAGTCAGCTGCTACTTATTTTATTCCTTGAAATATGGAAAACAAAGTTGTTTCTGGAGAATAATTGATGTCAGACAAAATGCCTGCAGCAGCATTTGGTTACTATCTTTTATGAACTCCATTCAAAGTAAAACATGATGAAGATGATGATGATTCAAAGTGAACAAAGTAGAGTGTTTAAAATGACCCGATGTGGTTCACGGTGTAGTCACTGAGTTTGCTAAAAATAGCTCCAAAATGTTCCTCAAAAGCAACTCACCATCTAAAAAGAAAAGAAGGACACATTTAGATAATGTAGTTCTAGGTATCTTCCTTCCTTCACTTAAAAAACCAATATGGTAAAAGCTGGAATGCTTTAGACTAAAGGTCTACCTTATCCAGGTTGGAATGGGCTGGTGATTCAGCACTCTTTTATTCTTCCAGTATTGGCAAAATGAAGTACCAATCATTTAATGGATTGGTTTAATGTTCCTAAAAGGTTTTCCTAAATGTAAGTGAAAACTGACTCTTCAACTATTTTTCCTTTTAATTTTTCTGTGGGTTGTTGAAGTAAAGAACTAAGATTGAATTCATATTCAAATAAAACATCCCGGATATGTATGATGTTATAATAGAAGACAAAGACTAATTTACCTTTCACTCTTCTGTCGTTGATGAAATAAAGAAGTAGTCAAGTACTGGGGTTGATTTAATTTTCTTAATCCTTTAACATTCAAACTGGCCATATCCAGCCTAAATATTCTACTAGTTTTACGTTAAAACTGCCCAGATCTGACAGCTCACACCTATCCTACAAAGTCATTCTAAATGTAAGCAATCACATCATGAAAATCTCTTAGCTACAAGATAATGCATGATTATATATAGATACAATGTGATCTGAATGTGTGAAGATGAAGTGAACTGGAAGGAAAGGGTCAGTGATGTCAATGGCTGAGGGGTCCTACCAGATGAGGAGTGAGCGAGGTCAAGTGGGTGGAAGTAAGACCAGTGTGGGACTTTTTGCCTTTGAGCAGTGGGAGCAGATGGACATATGTAGACATATGAGCTAGAGATGGAATTTGCTGTAGGTTCTAGCGATAGGTTAGATGAGTAGAGCACATCTCGGATGGACAGTTGGACAGTCGACACCAAAAGGGAACTGAAGAGGTAGTTGAATTGCCCTTTGTTCCTCATATTACAGAATGCTAAAGGGTTAAAGAGCATCTTAATTGTGAATGGAATTGTAATAGAGGACTGATACTAAATTTGTGTTTCAACCTTCTAGGATTGATAAATCAAAAGTACCGTTCAAGTCCTAAGGTCACTTGAATATTCCAATAAAGCATCCAAGATGTAAATGGAATTTTAATAAAAGATGAAGATTTTACTCATCATTCTTTACGTACCTATGAAATAAGTACCTTCTCCTTAAATATGTGACCTTGTAGTAACTAATGTTAGAAATAATTTACGATAAATATATATCAAAGTTGATGCCATAAGAACATAAAGTAATTCTGTTTTGGAATAGATGATCTTGAAGCACAGAAAATTATAAATAATGGTTTCAAATTTTGGCACAAGGATAACAGTTTCAGAGAAGAGGTAAAGTTGATTACATCAACCCCAATGATCAACTGGTACTTATTTTATTGACCCCACAAAAGGATGAAAGGCTAAGTCAGTCTCAGCAGTATTTAAAATCAGAACATAAAGACAAGCAAAATGCCACTAAGCATTTCAACTGGCTTGCTAACAAATCTGCGACCTTGCTGCCTTACAAGAAATTATGAATAACAGCATGTAAATATTAGCTTGAAAAACCCTTTTAGATAGAAAAAGAGTTGATAGTTGCCTGTAAACACGATAGTCCCATGGGCAGCCTTCGATTTTTTCTATCCAAAAAGCTTTTACAACCAATATTTACATGCTATTCTATATGGCTTTATGTGCTTCATGATCCAGTGGCCCCCATAAAGAATATATCAAAGTAATTTCATTTTCTGCAACAATATGATTTTTCAATACACTAATGAATGTCATTTTCATTAATTATTATTTTGGGCTCACTACATCAAGTAATTAAGACTCACTGTACTATTTAGCCTTCATATGCAGCAGGTATGTTAAGGTATTTTTCTAGTCATTCTTTGCTTTCTTTTTCTCTCTCCTTCCCTCTTTCTCTTTCCTGAGTGGATTTAGGAGATCGAAACTGAAAGGCATCTGTCATATATATATATATATATATACACACACACTATCGTAAATATGAAGGTAATTACGCATGTGTTTTTGGTACATATTTGCAACTGCATAATCATTCATTAATTAGTGATCTCACTGATGATCTACAGATTCTAAATTAGTTTATTTGGCAATTAATAGAGAAACTCAAGTTTGGGATTAACTAATTCATTTTTTGTTCGTTCTGGTGTTATAACAGCATGCCTCGTGAATTATTTTTATCGTGGTTTGGGTTTTAACTGTCTTTTCTAGCATGTAAAGAGTCCTGTCAAAGGTCTCCTCTCTGTGTATAAAGATATTTTATACTCTTTATATTTTTTAATAAATATATATATATATATGTATATATATGTGCGTATGTGTGTGTGTATATATATATGTGTGTATGTGTATGTATATATACATACATGTGTGTGTATAAGTTAATCTTTAAATGTAAAATTAAGTAGCCATTAACTGACTGTCAAGAATTGCTTAGATAATGGTGTTGTGGAAACTTTGGATAAGTTCTGCTTGCTAACTCTAACATATTTAAGTCATAGGGGTGGCGGTATTTTTAAAACAGTAGGTACACTTTGTGTGGGTATGAAAAGTTAAGGAGGCTGTGGCTTCTATTGATAGAAAAAGTTGATATTGTGTGAGACTTTCATTAGAACTTCAACGTATATTGCTCTGAAATAAAGACAAAATCTTTTTTCTCAAACCAAAATATTCCATATGGTCACAGTATCTGTTCAGTAGTTTTAGTGATCTTTCTTTTAAGGGTTTCTATCATTGACTTGTGACTATGGTGATGTAGTATTACCTTCAATGCCTTTTATGGATTATGCTGATGTATGTACCTTGTCTGGCACTTATTTCAGTTGTATGAACATCAAAGTGGCCAATGCCACAAGAGGAGGTAACTCAGCTAGTCATTAATACGGAATGGTATTTCTATTTCAATGTACTGCTTCTCCCCCCCCCCTACACACACACACATACACACGCGATATTGCATTCATTTTGAAAACCCATTTTCCTATGCTCGCATGGATTGGACAAAAGTGCATTTGAGCAGGGCGAGATTAAAACCCATAGAGACCCTAAGCACAAAAGATTTTGGTGCCTCCATATATGTGGACTAGAAAATATAAACAATGATAAACCATGAAATAAATTTTTAGTTTTCAAATTGAAACAAAACTAAGAGTAAGATGGAAATATTTATTTTTTTATACTTCCTACTTTTTTTTTAATTGCAAAGTTTTTGATCAGATCCTCACTATGACATCATACACACTTTGAAATTATATTTCCGATCTTATAAACCACTTTGAATATAATTTTAGCAAGTTTAAATGGATTTCTGTTGTGCCATAAACCATTTACCATTTCTGTGGTGTCCCACTTCATCTGCTGCTCAAAGCATGTGTTTATTTTACTTAATGGTTAATCCAGCACTGCATTAGACACAAAGTTTTATGGACAAATGCTTTCCTTGTCATCAACCTTACTTGTTGTTCAGGTAAGGATTTCTTATACCATAGTTCTTTAAACATGTCACAGTTTCATTCAGACAACATTATGAAATGTCAACAATTACACTCACACACACATACATACATACACACACACATACATACATACAAACATACACACACACAAACATACATACACACATATCTGTCTGTCTATGGACAATTGCTTCAAAACCTTCAGCTTCTATATCCAGACTATGAATTTATACCAATTGCACTTGGTTTTGTTAGTAAATGCTTAAGGGAGAATCTGAATAAACTAGGATTTTCAGGAAGAGAAATCAACTAGCTAATTCGTACATTACAAATGCAATCTGTGAGTGGAAGGGTAAAAATATGCAAGACTTTTCTCAAGTTCCAAATGGGAATTTGTCTGTGTTAACTACATCCCAAAGATGGATCCTTGTATCTTTGTTGGAAACTGGCTCCCTCCTCAGTGGAAGATTGAGAATAATTAAGAAATAGAAGAGACATATATGCATACATATCTAGAGCATGTCTATATGCATGAGAACACATACATAAAACATACAAATATGCACATACATACATCTGTTGACTAGCTACAAGCTGATGACCTTTATAGCATTTGAACTCAGAACATAAAGAGCTGGAGCAAATACTACAAGGCATTTTACCTGCTACTCTAACAATTCTGCCAGTTTAGATAAATGATGATGGTAGCAACAGTGATGTTGATAAAATACAAAGAGACTAAAATATTTCAAATTAATCTCAATCAACAAAACACATTTACTTTTGACAGAAAACTAAGTTAATAGCATTAATATTTTATATGGTGCAAGGTTTTACTCAAAATTAACAGCAAATTTAAATCATTATGTTAATGGAACTTTGCAGAACCCGTTTATTTTTTATTTATATGTATTTCTATTTTTATTAAAACACAATTATTTATATTTGAACTCAAATAACTTCTGCCTCTGAAGTAATGTTTCAAGTGATTTAATCACATTCCTCATTTCAACCATCTCTCTCTCTGTGTACATACACAGACTCACACACACAGTATCGCCCCCCCCCCCATATATATATATATAAAGAAGAACACAAGTAGGTTTCAAAATTCACAACTATTGTTTTAGCAGAATTTTATTGCTGCATTCTTAGATTACATGACAGCAAAAAACCCACCATCATCAAGTAAATTTTAAATATATCAATAAAATGCTGCCAAAACAGCTGTTGTAAACTTTGACCCTCAACTTGTGTTCTTTTGATAAATATGCCACATCTGAAACCAAATTTGCGTCACATCTACAATTTGTATTAGCTTTGGTATATGTGTATATGTGTATGTGTGTATATATATATATATATATATATACATAAATATACACACATATGAACATAATATATATATATATATATAACTAATTTAGAGACGAACCACCACTCTACAGCTCAGAACCCATCCAAATCCATGCTGTGAGGCATATACCATCTTAATATATCTAATATTCTAATCTAAAAAATTTTAATTAAAAAATTCAAAAGTCAAATTTATAAATTGGACAGTAAAAATTAATACGATAATATACAGTATGGAAGTATAACTGTAAAAAGTTATTGCTAGTACATAGACTACGCGCGTTTCATGGCTGAAATAGGACTATATAAAATCATAAGCAAATTCTATCTGAGTTCATTAGAATGGGGAAATGATTTTGCTCCCAAAATCAGTCACTCTTAGGTTAAATCCCTAAAATCATTCAACGAATAAACATAAACATGAGAAATAAAAATATATATAAAGAGACAAAATCTGTAAACTAATCCCTACATTAACGTTATTAATATAATTATTAAGAGTTACAATCTAAAAATATTATAGTATTATAGTAAATAAGGTTAAAACATTATGGAATAAGTAGATAATAGTAAAAAAAATGTGTTAGTGAACAAAAGGTAGATGTCAATATTATTTATAAAATTAAAATAAGAAAACATGACTTATCTGCCATCTGGTTACTGTATAAATTAAAACAAAATGGCTGTGCTATAGAATTTATACTAAAAGGTCACGTGATAAATATGGCGTCTATTACCCAGAAGTACATGCGTATTATAATTACTAAAATAATAACGAAAATATCGAAAAAGAAAATCTACCTAAAATAAAACGTTTCTTGAGGATTAGAAATACTAAAATACTTAAACTTGCAAATTAACGTAGAGTAATAACTATACACGTACGAAAATTCTATATTACGTAAATAATGCTATGAAAATTAATACTGAAAAGTCACGTGATAAACATGGCGTCCATTACCAGAGGTAAGTACGTGTTATAATTACTAAACTAAAATAATAAT
>NC_068994.1:39820748-39824446 GCF_001194135.2 Octopus bimaculoides | reverse complement strand
AATACTAGGTTTAAATGAATAAATTAGTTATCTAAACTTATTATATAAGTAATTCAATTTATGTCTGCATTTAATATTACGTTCATCGTGGGAGTTAAATCAATTTTTTATTAGCTAATCATATCTCTTTAAATTCGTTAGTACATAATAAGCAGAATTTATTCACTATCCTATATGATTTAGCCTTGCAAACTATTTCCCATTTTAACTCGTATTCTATTCTTTTTGATTTAAGTTCCCAAATGTATTTACTAAGGCCCGTAGAGTTCATTAGATTTCTTTTCTTAAAAGAATTCATATGTTGGGCCATCCGGGATTTAGTTTTATTGGAAGTCGATCCAATGTAAGTAGTATTTATGTTATCATTATTACTAAAGTTATTATCCTTCAAAATCACTATACATTTATATACTACGTCCTCAACGTTACATTTATTATTAAATTTACATTTAGTCCTATCTCTACAATTACAATCTATTATATTTTGGACTCCAATGGAGGTATTACTTAATTTATTATTGTAAAACTTATTTAATTTAAATATATTAAAGGATGAAATGATATTGCCAACATTATTAGTGGTATTTATGTAATATGTTATTTAATTTAAATTTTTAGATTAAAATATTAGATATATTAAAATGGTATTTGGCACTATTCAAGATTCCATCAATTTAATCAACTTTCTTGAACCATCACTTTTTATATATCCGCAAAGTATCAGACTCTTACCCTCAAACTTCAGTTTTCACTGTGTAACGTGGGTCATATGACAAATTCTCGTTTATTAGAAAGTGAACTGATCCATGTGTGTGTTTGTGTGGTGTTGCTGTTGTTGTTGTTGCTAGTGGTGGTGGTGGTGGAGGAGGTAACAGAGGCAACAATGATTATGATGATGATGATGATGATGATGATGATGATGATGATACAAGGAGGTGAGGCAGTGGCATCAGTGGAAGTAGTTGTGACAGTAGTGTGACTGTGACAGTGACAATAGCCATAGCAGTGGCAATGATGATGTTGCTGAAAATGACGATGATAATTATCACGATGGCAATGTTGATGACAATTACTTGTCTGTTTTGAAATTCATTTTGGAAATATATCAAGAATTTGGAAGGATCTAAGTAAAATAGCTAACATTCTTTTATTATTATTATTATTATTATTATTATTATTATTATTATTATTATTATTATTATCATTATTATTATTATTATTATTATTATTATTATTATTATTATTATTATTATTATTTTTATCATCATCATCAAGGTTTGACATATAACAAATAGGCCTCAGATGAAACTGTTATGGAAGGTTTTAATTTGAATATGAACACAGTTGATCCTTTCATAAAACCTGATGTAGTTCTTAGGCAGAGATAAACCATTGACTGTAAGGAATCTTTATGGAATGAAATATTTAGCTGAGTACTTTTCCTTTCGACATAAAACAATGAAAACACATTTGCCTTCTTCATTCCATTTGTTTTATTCTAATTGGTGAACACAAATTGTTGATGTGATTGAGAAGAATGGTCATTTCGATAGAGTATTCCCATAGGATGAATGTATCATCAACATATCTTTCTACTAGATTGACCACATGTCATCAACTGAAATATCAAACCCTTTGATTGGTTGAATCTATAAGTGAGAGAGAGGGGGAGATGGAGCAGGAGAGGGAGAGAGAGAGACACTGTATTTCAATTTAAAATGGGTTTGCAGATGATATTGAATTAACTTTTCTGCAAAGTGATTTATTTATTAGATGACACATTCCCTATTGTTATTGTTGTTGTTATTTAGCTCCATATTAGGCTTGACTGAACAGACATTTTGATCAAAGGTTTCCAAGCCATGACCATTCCATTATTTATTTTTCTTTTTTAAGACAGCAGGATGTGATTGGAGGGAAACTGTGTTACTATTTCTTGTTGATGATGTGACCACTTTGAGGCTTACTCGTTGGTTTGAATAAAGGCTTACTGTCTTTCCATGAGGTCAATGATTCAAACTGAGAAATTACTGCCTCACTTTACGAGAATGTTACCTAATTCCTTTTATATGCTTCAATGTGTGGCCATGCTGGTGCACTGTCTTGACTAGTTTTTAGTTGAACAAATTGATCCTAATACTTTTTTTTATTCTATCAATCTCTTTTGCTGAACTGCTAAATCGTGGGGTTGTAAACAAACTGACACTGGTTGTGAAGTGGTGGTGGTTGTGGGAGGGATGCAAACAAAGACTCCCACACACACACATATAGACAGACAGATAGATAGATATGTGTTGGCAGGGGGTAAAATACAAACTCAAAGATACACACTCACACACATATGCACACACATACTCACATACACACTCACACACACACACACACTCACACACACACAAACACTCACACACACACACTCATACACACACACACACTCACACACACACACACACACACACACACACACACACACACGCACACACACACACACACACACACACACACATGATGTACTTCCACACAGTTTCTGTCTACAAAATTCCTTCACAAGGCATTGGTCAAGCCAGATCTATAGCAGAAAACACTAACCCAAAGTGTCCCATAATGGGATTGAACCCAAAACTACATGATCACAAAACAAATTTCTTAATCGCACAAACATGCCTACACCTCTTTCAACTTAATTTGCACTTTGAAATCAAGAAGGGCAATTAGTTAAAAATATTCCCCTCTCAGTTTCTTGTATTGTTATTGCCTTCAACGGGTTGCCTGTTGAAACTGTCAACAGGGTCAAACCCTATCTAATTTGATTCCAGCCAGCAGCAGATTTACTATTTAAAATAAAATGTAATTTAATCTGATTAAAACCTTCTTGTTCTTCTTGTAATTTTTCCCCTTGTCACCTTCATCATCATCATCATCATCATCACCATCACCATCATCACCATCACCATCACCATCATCATCATCATCATCAACATCATCATCATAATCATCTGCATCAGTATTGTTGTCATCTTCATTATCGTCACTGTCGTCGTCATCATCATCATCACCATCATCTTAATCATCATAATCTTTGTTAGTATACATTTTCATCTCCATCATTATTACTGCTGCCTCTACCTCCACAGCCACCGTCAGTGTTGCTGCTACTGCATCTGCCGTGGCTGCCAGTGTCTTGTGTGGTAGCATCATCATCTTCATCATCATTGTCATTGTCATCATCAACATCATCATCGTCAGCATCATCATCATCATCGTCAGCGTCATCATCATCACCATCATCATTATCATCATCATCGTCATCATCATCAATATTATCATCACTGTCAGCATCATCATCGTCATCGTCATCATTAATATCATCACTATCAATATTATAAGCATTGGCATTGTGGTTAGCATCAGTAGCGACATCTGAATCCTGCATCACCATCAACACCATCATCATCATCATCCTTGTGGAACTTTGATCCCCACCACCTGACTTACTCACCTCTCCTCTTATCACCCATTTTGTGTCCACCTTTCTACCTTAGGACTCCCACATTAACCCTTTTGACTATTTCTTTTTCCCCAGAAAATCTTCTGCTTGGGGTTCCTTCCTTGCACATGTTTTCCAACATTTATGTTGTTATTCTTTTATATGCTTCAGTCATTTGCATGCGGCCATGCTGGAGCACCACCTTAAAGGG
>NC_068994.1:39810748-39818248 GCF_001194135.2 Octopus bimaculoides | reverse complement strand
GCCTTATTTTCAAGTAAGTAAATTAACATAGTATATAATGTAAACATGTAGTGTAAACATTCAAACATCATCGTTATTTTTTCAAATCTTGCTCCATTCCATATGGAATTTTTTGCACTTCCAAAGTTGTCTCGGTGTATAAGTCAACTTGACTTTTTTTGGCAATACATTTTTACCTAAAATATTTGACCTGTATACTGGAAAATGCTGCATTTTCCATTTCTATGTAGTGAGGTAAAAATATATTATTAATTAACAGTACTTATGTAGTGAAGAAAACATTAGCTAAATTAGGAATATCATTTTAATCTGATTGTAGAAAATATGGGCTATAACCTGGGACATGTTTCAGTCTTACTAGACTTCCTTAGCAAAGCATTGGCTCCTTCATACATGCTAGGTTTAAACTATAAGATTTACTGAGAGAGAGAGAGAGAGAGAGAGATTTAGCTGTTATTTCTAGCAGTTCCTCATTGTATACAGGTTAGATTACTGGTAGGCTTCATTCACAGTAGTCAGAACCTTCCCTCCAAATTTGGTTAGCAGTTAAATATTCTTTGATCAAAGATGTTGGTATAGTCTCCCATACTTGTTGAAAATAATACAAAAATACCTGAGGAATTTATAACAAATAAGAGTAGGACTAAGATAGATGGGTTATGTCATTACCAATCTAGTCAAAATAGTGTCTAAAATTTAGGCTTTTGAATATCAGAGAACTAAGATTTTATTATAAACAATGAGGGCTTTTAACACCTTCAATGTAACCATGATTATACTATCCAATACAGTTGTTGACCATACTTGACCTCCAAAGCAGAGAAGGGTAATATAATGCTGGTAGCTTCTCCATTTCTGGTGATATTATGTATTGTTAAATAAAGACTGGAATGTAATTCTAGAAAGTGTTGAAGCCAGTGTACACAACAGAATGGATACAAAATATTCTTGAATTTCTTCTGCTAGTCTCCTTGGTAAACAGATTCTAACTGAATTTTCCTAAGAACCATCATATACTTTGTCTAATAAGGTGGAAAATACAGATTTTATTTAGATAGAATGTTCTTTAAGCCAGCAGACTGCAAATTAGCCAGATGCCCACAGATATACTGATTAGGAAAGTCAGATTAGACCAAAGCTATAAAAAACAGCATGGGAATTGGAAATTAAATGTCAGTTTTGACACAAAAGTGTTTCAAGTTCAAGTGATAACTCATATTAAGAAAGATTTGATGAAGAGTATTCTGCATCAAATTCGAATTTTATTGGTTTTTGTTTTTGATGTTTTTGTTTTTTGCCAATACTTACCTTTATTAGTTTTCTTGAATTCCAATAGTTTCTTTATTTCTTTTTGTTTTAAATCCTTAATAATCATTGGTGATGGGTACTTATCAAAGTATTAAGAGACTAGCTTCGACCTTTGGGAAAGTATTTAAAGCAGAGAAAAGTACAGGAAAGAGTTTTGATAGTGAATTAAGAAAAAGCTTTTAACTTAGAAACAGATACAACTGAAATGTAATTAGTAACAACTGTGTTATACAGAGTATGAATGTTTAGAGAATTAGGGTTGATAAAATGAAGTCAGTGTCATGCTCTCTGCAAGAGAGATAGAGGAGTATATACATGTCATTGTGTCCATGAGATTTCTGAGGAACTGCATGTACAAAGTTAAAAAAAAAATTCCATTTAAATTATTGAATGTTTCCAAAATTACTCCATGAACTGGAATCTAACATCAAGAGAGGTAGAAATTCCTGTTAAATTCTGGAGTGTTTTCCAAATCACTTCAGAGACCAGAGTTTGGTTCTATCAAATCTAGAATTCTACTAAAGCTGTTTGCCACAACATGCAATCACATGATGTTGTGTGATAGAAATATTCTTTTGTGGCATCTGTGATGAGAAAACAAGTAAAAAAATGAATTTTCTGATTTTGAGGATTTCCTATATAAAGTCTGAAAAATGGGTAACATACCATTATTTTCAAGATCAACAGCTAGACTGCTGGAAAGATGATGGAACTTTATATAATTATCTGAAGTTATATATGGCCTTCATGATTTGACAGTGGAGAACAGATATTTTTTTACCCCTCTAGTAACTACCTGGGTGTTTATTCTAGTTTCTAGTAATTCAATGATTGTTGTTACTATAAACCAGTGTTTCTCAACTATTTTTTGGTTATGGACCACTTTGATTCCTATTTTACCCTATTGGACCTCCATAGCCATTCTATATCTACAAAAAATACTACTGTATTTCTATAATTAAATATTATCAGGAATTGTATTAAAAATAAACTTTAATATTTTGTGTATAAGCAATTTATTGCAGATAAATTTTAATGACAAACCCTAATATAGACCCCAAAGGGTAACATAGACCCCAGATGAGAACCACTGATATAGACTCCCTAAATGGCATGCCTAACAAAAAAATTACCTAGAATTTATCTTTTAGTAGTGCAGCCCACCTGAGCATGAGCCATATATTATGTGACCCCCCCTTCTTGAAAAAGGTTGCCCATGTCTGCTGTAGATAGCTTTTCATGCAATTCATTAACTTAATTTGTCAATTCAAAGTGACTTTCAAATGTTAGAGGTCTTGATTGTTTGGTTAAATTCGCTGATAGTTAGTCTGGACCAAACTTGTGCTATTATTAGGATTTTCTTTGCTTTCTCCTTTATCTATTATGCTTCTTTATCATGTTATATATTTTGGCTCTACTTGCCTTCCCAATACGATTGGTTTCCATTTTTATCAGTGAATGTACCATCATGTATTTTTTTAATTTTTAATTTTTTGTTTTTATTGCTGATACTGTATAATTCTTTACTAATTGTTTCCAATACTTATTCTGTTGAAAGAAGCAGACACGTTTTTCAAAATGTTTTATTTGCTATGTCTTTGTTAAGTCTAGGTGTTTCACTTTTATTTCTTTGCTCTCATATTAGACACCTCGTTTTCTGTTTCTCTTCCTAATGATACATCTTTACTCTTTTTGTCACTTCCATAGTATATATTTTCTTTCCATTGTTTGCTAATTATCATCATCATCATCATCATCATCATCATCAGTAGTAGTAGTAGTAGTAGTAGTACTAGTAGTAGCAGCAGTTGCAACAGTAGCCTCAGCAGTAGCAGCCGTAGCAGCAGCATCAGTATCATCATCATCAGCAGCAGCAGCAGCAATAGTAGTAGTAGTAGTTATATTTTATTTGGGGCATCGAAGAATGAGTGACTTTATTTAGTGTCAAATCCAATTTTCCTTCCAAATTGCTGTGGCCAAAACGTAAATTAGGTTATTTAGAGTATTGATGTTCTAGATTGCTTCTATGAAGCAAAGAATTTCTTGGAGGCCCTGTTTGTATTTGGATATTATTTCCTGCTTTTATTCATATCTCTGTAATCTGTCCCATATATTTATGTTGAATGAGTTTTGTTGTGGTCAGTTCTGTTTTTGGCTCTATTTCTGTTAAATATTCCACACAGTTGATTTTGCTTATTCTGTTAGGATGTCAAGACTGTATTTTGCGTAGTGGTTGGAGGATATTCAAAACAATTGTTATTGTTATTGTTGTTTTTGTTATTATTGTTTAACCACAGGTCATTTTGCAAAAGTATTCCAACTTTGAAAATAGCCTTCTTTTAAGAATATTGAGGACTATATTAGCCAGTATTTTCCCGTCTAACATGACTGCCTGTGATTTGAAAGAAACTCATTTGCACTTTCCAGCAGGTCGAGTAGCCAAATTGAGGCTCCTTCACTGGTTTGCTTCACCACTGTTTTTTTATTATTGTTGTTTAAAGCCTTATGTTAACCCTATTCAAGAAAACCCATGAGCAAACTGATTCTAGCCATGACCATCCAATAATGCTCTGTAGGACTAAATTCTATCTAATATCCCTTTTCCTTATTTAAAATGGTAAGGTGTGATCTAAATACTATTTGGCTGCTGTTTGCAGTACATCAATCTTATGTGTCTCTTCTATGGTGCTTGTAACCAACTGATTTGCATCACATGGTCATCTAATCTAGTATGTTTACAATGCTTCTGGATATTCTTCTTTGGTGCATTTTTTTCCTTTTTTTTTCCATGTAATTTTCGTTTTATTTTGATGGAAAATAACAGTTGGAAATGGGTTTTTGAAGGAGTGGGGTGATGATTAACCATGAGAAAGGACATCGATTCTGACATTTGTGTTACATATGCTTCATAGCGTGGTCACATTAATCTCACACTATGACATTTCTCATAAACCCTGGAACAGCAGGTATTTGATTTCAGTGCTGTTTGTATTGGTAGTCATGGTTGATGTGTTCTTGAGTGTTGCTTTTGTTTTGAGTTGTTTCATTTTGTTTTGTTCTTTTTTGTGTGTCTCGGTCTTGTTTGTTGCAATCTCATTTTATTATTTGGTTTTGTAAGCTGTATATTTTGTGCATAATCAAGTGAAGACAGATATAACATGATTATTAGGGTATTTTTATTATTTATTTCTCAGTTTGAATAACATCCCTATCTATTTGGTTTGTTAAGTTTGCTCTTGGATTTCGTAATATTCTTTGATTTAATTTGTTTTTTGCTTTTGTTTGTCTTCCTAAACATTATTGCTCCTCATCCATGTCACCATTTTTTTTATTATTATATCTATGTTCAATGAAAAAACAAAAAAGGATTAAAACATAGGGATAACTAATGTTTTGCACTCTATAAAATCAAAAGAATTGGGGAAGTTAGATCATTCAAAGTACACCACTGTATTATTCCACAAATTGCTTTTTTCTTAGTAGAATGGTAAATCAGGTTGTCCAAACAGCCATGGAAATATCTAGTCAGAGAAGAGCAAAAAAAAAATAAATAAATAAAACAAAAAAAGAAAGAAAGAAACCTGGTTTTCTTTTGCTTTCCTACAAGAGCATATTGTGAGTTTGTCAAAGTCAAATATTTTTCATATTTAGTTTATTATAAACTGTACAACTCTGAAATTTAAATGCACTACATTTTGAAAATATATGTGCCTCTTTTATTTTGTATTCCAAAAGCATTTCAGCTGTTGCCTACTATGTTCAAGTTTGACAGTGTTATATTTTCCCTGCCACAATAGTTGGGACTTTCTCTTTTTAAATTGATTAGTTTGCTATATCCAATTTCCTTTCCTATTTTGTACTGTCTTTTAGCTTTTAGCATATCTTATGCCTTATTTCAACCGTAGTTTATCAACTTCCAACAGTCGTCATGTCTCTCCAATCGTGTTTACTTTTGAACTTTCTTTACATTACTTAAGCCTTCTCTTTTTTTTCTGTCTTCAGAAGATATCTCTGGCCTTATCCTAACATTCTTCTTTACCTTTGGCAGACTTCCAGTAACATTTCCTGTTCATTCCTATCATTATTCTTGTTTTGGCTTTGTCAAACTTCTTGTGATTAAAGTTCCATTTTTTAAAAGAACCCACTTACTGCTTTCTCCTATATGATGTCATTTTCAAAACTGGTTCTTATCTTACTTTGAAGACAATGCTAAGTTTCTAGCATGATCTTGTTAATAATTCCTGGGAATTATTTCACAGAAAGTTGTTTTCTTATTTTGTTTTTCACGTAATCGTTACACTTATCCTTGTGAAGAAAGCAAAATTTTCATTCCAGAAAGTACTGGATGTATTAAACTGATATCTGATTATATTCCATTGTGAAACAAATACAGAAATTACTTTTATTTTGTATGACTTGAAAAAAATTCTTATTACTGAATTTAAATGTCTGAAAATTTTATTTGTTAGCATCAAAGTCTATTCCAGTCTATTTCACTTTATTTTGCCACTTCATTCCCAGTTCCATGGAGTTATCTGTTTTCTTTATTTAAGAAATAACTACATCTTTCTAGCATCTGCTAAATATACATGCTAACATGCATACATATGTATAACCAATTTTATGACATATATGATAAGGAACAGAAATAAAATACTTATTGAATTACAATAAAAATATGTTAAAATCTTTGTTTTTAAATAAAATAATAAACTAGTTAGGTGGATCATTATCCCATCATTGGAATTCTCTACTTCAAAATAAAATAAAATAGACATAGTAAATACATGAAGAAACAAATAAAGAAAGTAAGAAAAAGATGCTAAAACTCTCCATCAGACAAATAGTTTTACTAAATTGTAAAATCATACAAAAATAAATAAAAAATGTTGTCTTTTTTCTTGGAAGAAAAGCAAGTTGTTGTCAGCATGAGAAGGACGGGAAACAGAAGTGAAAACGAGGTTTGGAATTGCTTCAGAATTTTCTGATGCTTTTTCTGAAATGGCATGAAGAGAGAGGAATCAAGATAAACAAAGAGGAAATTTTAAGATTGATAGATAGATAGATAGATAGATAGATAGATAGATAGATAGATAGATAGATAGGTAGAGAGAAAGAGAGAGAGAGAGAGAGAGAGAGAGAGAGAGAGAGAGAGAGAGAGAGACTCTATGTTGCTAGCTTTAATTGTTTCCTTCATGTCAAACATTTGGTTGATGTCAGAAACATACATATACATACATACATATATATACATACATACATACATATACATATATATACATATACACACACAAACACACACACACACACACATATATATAAGCATACAAACAGATATATGTATATATGTGTGTGTGTGTGTGTGTGTATACATATATTTATATATATATATATTTACATATTTACACACACACACATATTATATATATATATATATATATATATATATTTGTCTCCACACTGCTAGAGAGAAACATGAACCATTTTCAGTGGAAAAATAAGAAAGGAAGTTAACACTAAATGTGCTAAAGGGGAAATTAAATTTGAGTTGTTAAGAGCAAGGTTTAGGATGCATCAGAATCTGTCTCTCAGTTATTGTTTCCATTGCTGAAGAGAGATTTTCAACTGCTGAGAAACAGGATACTACTGAGAAGATTCAGTAGGATTTTTATTTTGAGAAATCAGGAAATCGTGATTAATTGAACAGAGCTTTGAGGTATTCTCTTATATAGAATAGCAACTGTCTTGGAATGACATATTAAAATAAACAATGAAATAATCCACCTGATCTGAATGAATTACTAAGGAACAAAATTTTACCTAACTTTGTAAAAGCTAGCACTGTCTACAGGCAGAATAATATTTAAGACAGAGTAAATCTTAGAACAATGCAATTTTGGTGGTATAATTATTAATGTTGTTGTTGTTGTTGTTGAGGATGTTTTGGCTGTTGTTGTAGTTGTTGATCTTCTTCTTCTTCTTCTTCTTCTTCTTCTTCTCACCACCACCAACATCATTACCATTGTTGTTGTCGTTATCATCATCATTGTTGTCATCATCACCACCATCATCACCATCGATGTGGTAGTCAGTTGTCATCCTCATTGTCTTTGTCCTTGTCATCAGCAGCAGTGAGGTTGTAGTTGTTAGTTTAAATATATATATATATATATTATTATTATTATTGCTATA
>NC_068994.1:39807927-39810646 GCF_001194135.2 Octopus bimaculoides | reverse complement strand
ATATATATATATATAGGTATTGCAAATTTTAGAGGTAATACTTGATAATTGTAAGCACCTGTATATGCCAGATAGTTGCCAAGGTGAAAGGGTATATTAAAACGTAAAATTAAAACAGAACACAAAGGATTCTGTGGTACACATGTTTCAAGCTTTATACACAAACAGTCGTTGCATCATTATATGAGTATATAATTGATAGACAGGATGGTTTAAAGCTACCTTCAGCCGCAAATATATTCCGTCCCAAGATTACATCACAAAGAAAAAATCACAAAGAAAAAAGAAAAAGAGAGAGAACTTAGTGGTTTAGCATAAGAGACCGATTAAGTACCGGACTTTTTGAAATTAAAGAACTAAGTACTGGCGGGGGAGATGATTTGTTTGAGGGAATCCTTCAAGGCAGTGCCCCAATTTTGCAGGTGTGCAATACCTGAAAGAAATAAAAGAGAATACAAGCAACATCATCATTCTTTTATCTTTACTCTTATACTCTGTGATAAATGCACAACAAACTGACTTATTGGTGGATTTTCTTGGATAGTAACATGATTCCAAAGATCAGGATATATCCTTGTAAAGGGAGAGAGAGAAACTGAAAAGTATGATGATTCTAGGGGCTATCTCTGTGCTATATTGCTTGAGAGTAACAAAAAGAAGATTGTCAGAGATGGAAGTCTTGCTGGTTTGAAATTATCCAGATGTACTTTCTGATAACTAATAATTAATAAAAAACTTCAAATTAATATTATTCTGCATTTTGTATTAAAATGAAATAGCTGTAAGCAAATATTAGAAGCTATAAACTGAGAGGTAATAATGTTATTGTTTCAGTGCTTAGAATTGATAAAGATTGCTTTTTATTCTATAAAAATCTAAATGATATTTTAATTTCTATTATACAAATATCTTGTGAGATTTATTTAGAACACTGTATGAGGTTATAAAAAAACAAAGGTGTTATAATGATATTAGTAGAGGAAAGATTTAACCAGTTTCTTAAACACATACACACACATACACACACACACACACAAACACACACACACACACACACACACACACACACACACACACAAAACTCTCAGCAAATGCCATATTAATTACAGGGTGTTTGGGCTAAATTTGGTAGTTTGCATAAAAGGAAAAGAAAACACAATATCACAACAAAGTATTTAAAAAAATCAAATATGTCAACTAGATTTTGTCTGGGAGATAACAGTTTATTCAAAATAGCCAGTCTCAACTATGGTCTTGAAATGGTTCCAGAACGTGGTGTATGCATTCCCCTCTGTGTCCATAGGATGGTCTTTGAACACCTCCTTAATCTTGCTCACCAGCTCAGTCTTGCTGTTGCAAGCAGAGTTGGTCTCTTTCTCAACTGTGTCCCATACTTAGTAATCCATCGGATTGGAATTAGGACAGCCAGAAATTGGGGCTGGTGAAGTCATAGCAATTCTCTGACAACCACTTTTGACACTTTCTGGTGGTAAGCCAAATGATTCAACTTCTGCAAAAATAAGAATCGCCTTTTACAACCAATTTATGTGTTAATAGAAGCAAAATCATTGTTCATTAACATGTACTTACATACACACACATAGGTATATAAATTCATGTGTGAATATATATATATGTGCTTGTGTTTGTGTGTATGTGTGTGTGTGTGTGTGTGTGTGTGTATATATATATATATATATATATATATATATATATATATATATATATAGATAGATAGATAGATAGATAGATAGATAGACAGATACGCACATGCTCATATATGTATGTGTATGTATATATAGATACAGATATAAATGTGTTTATTCAGATGATGTTATTTACAAGACTAGTTGATTCTTTACTCTTTTGAAGTCATCGAAGTACCTTAACATGTGATAGAGTGAAGATACTTTACCTTAAATTAAGGCTCTCTCAGTTCTTTTATAATTATCTATTTAAATAAATAAATATACCAATACATCGTTATCATCATCATCATCACCCGCCCACTTATAAGTACCCCTCATTCATTGGACAATGAACTTTGACAGTACTGCCTGATTGGCACGCATGCCAATGGAACGTTAAAAGCACATCCGAGTCTGATCATTGCCAGGGCTACAGATTGGCTCTCATGCCAGCGGCATGTGAAAAGCACCATTTGATCGTGATCGTTGCCAGAGTCTCCCCACTGGCACGTGAGAAACAACAATCGAGCATGGTCGTTGCCAGTTCTGCTGGACTGGCTCCTGTGCAGGTAGCACATAAAAAACACTTTTTGGATGTGGTTGTTGCCAGAACTGCCCGACTGGCCCTCGTGCTGATGTCACATAAAACACCCACTACACTCTCGGAATGGTTAGCGTTAGGAAGGGCATCCAGCTGTAGAAACTTTGCCAGATCAGATTGAGCTTGGCACAGCCTCTGGCCCACCAATCCTCAGTCAAACCGTCCAACACATGCCAGCATGGAAAGCGGACATTAAACGATGATGATGATGATGATCATCATCATCATTGTCTTGTATATGTTCAACAGGTCTTTTCTAGAAAAGTATCTGTCCACTTGTTGTTAGCTCTGGCCAATTCCTTTTATTCCTGTGAGTTCTCCTTTCAGTTTCGTATATATAAGAACAAAATAGTGCTGAACATGTTTTTCTATGACTAGAAATTTTAAAACTTTCATAAATAAACAAACAAAAAAATTAAATATCTATATT
>NC_068994.1:39805076-39806938 GCF_001194135.2 Octopus bimaculoides | reverse complement strand
TATATATATGCATGCTTACACTCTCTTTTTAATCTTCATTCTTTTTACTGTTTGCTGTTTTTTCTTCATGCTAACGATGACAAAGATATATACATCTACTAACTCAAATATATCTTATGCAATTTCATCTTATGTTGACTTGTCTGTAAGGCTGAAAATACTTAGATCTAATCTAATTCCTTTCCAAATTTTTTTGCTATATTTAATAGTATGTTCATCATATAAAATGAAAAAAAACAAATTACTTGTTTCATTTAAAGAAAATGGGATTTTCTAAGTACCATATATTTTTAGATACAGGAGTAGCAGGCATGGTTTTGAAGATAATTAGCTTGTTTTGCAATCACAAAGTTTCAGGTTCAGTCTCATTGGATGGCATCTTGAGGAAGTGTCTTCTATATCTCAGGGTTGACCACTGTCATGTGAATGAATTTGGAAGCCAGAAACTATGAAAGAACTGTATGAAGTTTGTTAGGGTCATAGCTTGTAACAGATTGTGCTTCATTTTTAATTTATTAGTCATTTTATCAACTACCATATATACATATATATACACATATATATACATAAAGACCCCCTTCAGTTATGAATGACCATAAGATTGCATCTAGGCACAAGTTCAGGTAAGGTTGATTTTATGGAAGACAAGCAGTTACCCATGCATACTAGTCTCCCCTCTCCACACTACTAATGTTATTAAAACGAAAAGCAAAGGCCAATACAGCTTGGTACCAGTGATGTCACAACTCATTTCTACAGCTGAGTGAACTGGGGAAAACTGGAATTAAGTGTCTCGCTCAAGAATGCAACGCACGTTTTCTGTATGCTTCCTTCTCAACTTTTCATATTTCTTGTCTATTTCAGTTTTTAGTTCATTATATGTGGTTTGTTCTTGATGAATGTTTCAGACATTTCTCAACATATGAAGGTATTAGTAGCTCATAAAAAGATGTATTTTGTATCATCATACTCATCATCATCATCATTTAATGTCCGCTTTCCATGCTGGCATGGGTTGGATGATTTGACTGTAGACAGGCAAGCCAGGAGGCTGCATCAGGCACCAATCTGATCTGGCAAGGTTTCTACAGCTGGATGCCCTTCCTAACGCCAACCACTCTGAGAGTATAGTGGGTGCTTTTTACATGCCTCTAGCATGGGGGCTAGTCAGGTGACACTGGCATCGACCATGCTTGAATGGTGCTTTTTATGTGCCACTGGCACTAACATCAGCTGCCTTTGAATAGTGCTTTTTACGTGCCACGTGCATGTGTGCCAGTCAGGCAGCACTGGCATTGGCTACAACTACAACTACAATTTCACTTGACTCAACAGGTCTTCTCAAGCACAGCATATTGCCCGACGATTGAAGAATACTTTTAACTTGGCTGGTTATTCGACACTGGCATCAACCACGGCTACAATCTGACTTGGCTCGCCGGGTCTTCTCAAGCACAGCATATCTCTAAAGGTCTCAGTCGTTTGTCATTGCCTCTGTGAGGCCTAACGTTCGAAGGTCATGCTTCACCACCTCATCCCATGTCTTCCTGGGTTTACCGCTTCTGCAGGTTCCCTCCACTGTTAGGGTGTGACACTTTTCGCACAACTGTGGTGGTGATGATGATGATGAAGAAGGTGATGATGATGATGATGATGATGAAGATGAAGGAGGTGATGATGATGATGATGATGATAGTAATGATGATGATAATGATGATGGAGGTAATGATGATGATGAGGAGGAGGAGGAGGACAATGACGACGACGACGACGATGACGACAATGATGATATTCTCTCAGTAAGGAAGGGTAGGAATCTGAAATAAATTTTTTACTCCTCAGGCTGCATCAACTCCTTATAT
>NC_068994.1:39804397-39805034 GCF_001194135.2 Octopus bimaculoides | reverse complement strand
TATATATATATATATATATATATATATATTTTACTTATATACATTTATTGATTAACTCTTACTGAAGCAGACTGCCATCCATTTACTTGGATTTCTGATATTACCATAATTATTTCTAGTTAGCATTTTAATATTTCCTGTATTAAATATGTTACCAATAACTCAACTATTGATTTTCATGTGGATGTTTATTTTTAAATTATTTAATTTTTAAAACATTTTTTTTTTGTCTCTTTACATCAACAAATGTACAGTCTGGTACATTTACTTACTCATTTACTAGTTTACTGCTTTGAGTCATTGAATTGTGGCCATTTAAGGAGACTATCTGGAATGGTTTAGTCAACTCTAGTATATATTCCATCAACGATAATTTGTGCCAAACTACTCAGGAATGGGAACAAAAACAAACTAAAGCTAGTTGTTAATGGTGACATGTAAATATAAAACACTGAGACTAAACCCTAAGATGTACACATGCGCTAACATACACACGGGATGCATACATACACACATACATGCATACACAAAATATGCACATATACACACATACATACCTACATACATACACACATGCACACACATACATACATTCATACATACTTGCATACCTACATACATGTGTATATATATATAT
>NC_068994.1:39802667-39804243 GCF_001194135.2 Octopus bimaculoides | reverse complement strand
ATATATATATATATAAAGCAGTAGGGTAAAAAATTGGATTTTAATTAATATCAATTTAATACCAGGGAACAAGCACATTAAAAGAATCAAGGAGATTCAGAAAAAATATCTGAGATCTCAAAGGATTATTGTATATGTATATATAAAGGAGACCACTATATATATACATTTACATACATGGTGGCTATCAACTCATAAATGAGTGTGATCATAACTGACTAATTATTGTCATATTCTAGTTGTTAAAGACAACTGTTGCCAGCAATGAACATGCTAAAGTTTAAAGTCAATAGCAGCTTGCAAAACAATACCAAGACTCTCACCTACATGCCAAGTAGTCCAGAAACAAGCAAAATCAAGATCTCTGACTTTACAATCAAGCAGGTGTTATTGTAGGATTTCCTTCTCCTAGAGAGATATCTAAACAAAACTAGGGGTCTCTCACTCATGCCAGGTATGTTCATCATCATCAATTCACTGCAGGGAAAGTCCATCGTCATCAATTCACAATTTTCTTTTATCAATAAAATAGTTTTTAACTATTAATGGTGAGATACTATGGATATATTTTCTTGGTAAACTTTCCCTCCTCAGTGGAAGATTTATAATAATTAAAAAATAGAAGAGACATAGAGACAGACATACATACATACATACATACATACATACATACATGCATACATACCTCAGCTTTTTACATATTATTATTGGAGCAAAATATAGCTGAACATAAGATCTTGGGGAGAGAATGTGAATCCTTAATTCATATACTATAAATGAGTGTGATATCAGGGACTATAAAAATCTTCAAGACCTTCTTACAATTTAAAGGATTTGGGTTAAACAAGAGTTTTTTTTTTTCCCCACACAACCTTGCTACCAAGCTGGCAGCTGGTCAAAATTTACTCTAGATTAAAAAGAGAATGAGAAGAAAATCATACATACATACATACATACATACATACATACTGTGGGCTTCTGGATATTATCTCTTTCAAAGTTCACTCAAAAGGTCCTAGCTGATTTAGGGCTACAGTAGAAGACACTTGCCTGAGACACTTACAATGTAGTAGGACAGAACCCATGACTACATCGTTTCAAGGTGAACTTCTTTACTGTTTGAGTATGCAGCAATAACAGCAAAATTATTTCTGAATATATTAGTGATATTTGATATTGAATGTTTGTAACAGCAGATTCCATTTCAAGATATTAGTTATTTGCTGAATATTATAAAAGTTCAGTATATGTACTTCCGTGCTCAGACTAAATTATAGTATGAACAAAATAGATGTGCACCACTTGTTTATTACAAAACTGATTTTTAGTTTTCTGTGTGCTGTTATGTTAATCTGACACAATTTTGATGTGCAGATAATTTGGTAAATAAAAATTTATATAGTGTGACTGTGTGGTAAGAAGTTTGCTTCCCAACCACATGATTCAAGGTCCAGTCCCACCGCATGGAAACTTCGGCAAATGTCTTCTATGATAGCCTCAGGCCAGCCAAAGCCTTGTGAGTGGATTTGGTACATGGAAACTGAAAGAAGCATGTCGTATATATATATATATATAT
>NC_068994.1:39799445-39802654 GCF_001194135.2 Octopus bimaculoides | reverse complement strand
CCCATCACTGATTGACAACTGTTGTTAATGTGTTTATGTCCTGTAACTTAGCGGTTCGGCAAAAGTAGCCAATAAAATAAGTACTAGGCTTACAAAGAATAAATCCTGAGGTGGTGATCAAGCATGGCTGCACTCAAATGACTGAGACAAGTAAAAGAATAAAATATAATATATAGGTGTAGGTGTGGCTGTGTGGTAAGAATCTTGCTTCTCTGCCAGATGGTTCTGTGTTCAGTCCCACTGTGTGATACCTCGGTCCTACCAAATCCTTGTGAGTGGATGTGGTAGACAGAAACTGAAAGAAGCCCATTGTGTATATATGTGAATATGTATATATATATATGTATGTATGTATATATGTATAAATATGTATATATCTATGTGTATGTGTGTCTGTGTCTCCGTTTGTTCCCCCATTCCACCATTTTCTGGTATGTTTACTTTCCCATAACTTAATGGTTCAGCAAAAGAAACCACTAGAATAAGTACCAAGCTTTAAAAAAAAAAAGTTCTGGGGGTCGACTTGTTCGACTAAAACCCTTCAAGGTGGTGCCGGAGCATGGCCACAATCAAATGACTGAAACCAGCAAAAGATAAAAGATAAAATATTTATATATATATATATATATATATATATATATATATTGCATATGGGGGAGAAATTGCATTGTGGGTTATAGGTTTCCTGTGGATCAATCATTGGGTCACTTTGTTTCTGATGGTGAGAGTAACAAGGGGGTTTCTGTAGACCATTTTAGAACAAACATCACAAATAAATTCATTCAAAGTATACCTTTATTTCTTACATTTTTTTCTTGATGTTTGCACCCTTTACTGTTATACATACACCTGTGAAACACACACACACACACACACACACACACAACTATATATATCCACTCACATCATCATTTAATGTCTACATTCATATATGCTTGCATGGGTGAGACAGAATTTGTTGCAGCAGATTTTTCACAACCAGATGACCTTTTTCTGACCAACCTTTACCTGTTTCCATGCAAAATATTATTCTCTCTCCATGGCCTGACGTTTTCCTTTGAAGACTGGAAATGAATAATGTCATTTGTATGATGGTGATTCACATTTACAACCATCACATGATGTCTAAACAAAGGGAACAAACAGTCACAGAAACAAATATATATATTTGGCCCTCCAGCACCCTCACCACCCACTGCAGTCCCTTCCACTCTCCCTGATGTGACTATCTGCACACTCTCCATGCTCTCACATCTTCTGCATCCAGCTCCCAGTCACCCCAATTCCTCTCACTATCACTCACCATCTCTAAACCTCCCTGCTCACATTCTTATTGAACCTCCCCCTCTATCCCTTCTATTCTACTCATACTCCCTCCACTGGTCCCTGTGGGTAGGCCTTCTCTCTCTCTCAGTCTGAATATCTCTCCATTTTTCTCTCTAACTCTCTCCCAGCTTCCTCTCCTCCTTCCTTGTCTTGCTGCCTGGTACATGGCCATTTCTCTCAGTTTCACTTCCTCTCTCAGCCAAGATGTCTTTGTTTTGTAAGCTACTTGGCAACCCACAGTTGCTGGTGTTATCTAAAATGCACCAGTACTGGTGCTACATAAAAAGCACCTGTCCTAGTGATGCATATAAAGCACCACACTTGACTCCAGTATCCAGTGTAGTGCAACATGAGGCATCAACCTTCAGATTGGCTAGTGTGTGGAATGCAAGCTAAGAAATAAAAACAATAAACAGAAAAGAAATGTGGTATTCAGTAATTTGGGAGACATACACATGTTTTACTAAAATGCCAAAACTGATTACATTACGAAAGTAGAAATGTTATGTAATCAAGCACCGTCCTTCATCAGTGTTTTGCAATAAATACAACATCGATTGTAATATATATTGCAAGACACTGATGAGGTGAAGTGCATGATTTCATAATGTTTTTACTACTGTTATGTAATTATTTCAATATTGAATACTACAAGTGTTTACTGCTTATTACATATGTTGAATCATCCCATAAATAATGCAGCTTTTTTATACTTTCTTTATTTTTCAAAATTAAGATAAACAAAGATCTTTTTTAATCTAAAATATACCCTCCTTCATTTTCTACAATGCTCTTCGATCTATCTGGTAGACTTGCAAGGACCCTCTTCCAAAATTCACTTGTCCGTGATGAAAAATATTCCTCCAGTACTGTTCCGACCTCATCTACAGAATTCATATTTTTTCTGTCCAACTGATTTTGAAGACTGTGGAATAAATAATAATCAAATGGGGCAATGTCTGGGGAATATGGTGGGTGACTTAAGCCACTCAAGCTGCTCACAGTAGATCTCCTTTATTATTATTTGGTTTAGGTTTAAAAGTTCAAAGTGGACTAAACCTTTCATGTCCCATCAAACAGATAACAACACCTTATGTGGGTGAAGACCTTCTTTAACCTGGGGTGCCAGTGATTCTTCTTTACCAACCCACTGTCTTTGGCAATTGACATTTTTATAGAGAACCCATTTCTCATCACCAATCACTATTCGGTCCAAAAAAGGTTCATTCATGAGACATGACAGCAAAGAAGAGCACATGTTCACTCTCAGCACGCAATTAGACTCGGAAAGTTTGTGAGGAACCCACTGACCCAAATTGCTGACTTCTCTGATGGCATGCAGGTGTCAATGAATAGTTGAATGACCAAATCGAAGCTTCTCTGCTAGTTCCTCAACAGTTACAATGGGATTGTGTCCCACCAGGGTTTGCAGGACATCCTTGTTGAGCTCTATAGATCTTCCAGGATGAGGCTTGTCTACTAGGCTGTAGTTTCCAGCTTGGAATGTCTGAAACCACTGGTGACACTGGCTTACACTTATTGTCTGATCCCCATATATTGCATTAATATTTCTCACACTTTCTGTTATGTTGTTGACTTTTTTGAACTCATAAAGCAAAATATGCTGAATATGCTCCTTTGTCACTTCCATTATAGCTTTAAAAGATAATTGTTAAAATCAAACTGCACTCTTCAAAACTTGCACTAAAAATAAGAACAAGGTAAAATTACTACCTGCTTTTATAGAAAGTTGATGCAGGTAATTTATCCTACCCTCCTCCGACTTTTAGATCATGTAATTGAAAAACTGCATTATTTACGGGATGACCCAATATACATATATTTTGCAAAATAGCTAGTTGGAAAATCTCAAGAAGTGATCA
>NC_068994.1:39797059-39797881 GCF_001194135.2 Octopus bimaculoides | reverse complement strand
AGGAGAGGCAATATATGATGTTGGTAGACGTGCAGGTGAAGGAGTCGGTGATGCGATAGGGTCGGTGATGGGTGCTGGTGAGGAGGGTGGTGTTGGAGAGGTAAGGGCAAGTGCGGCAGCGTGGGCGGGAGCAGGGGAACGAGCCAGGTTGGGAGGTTGGGTTGGGGAAGAAGCTGTGGACCAAGAGGTCCCGTAGGTTGTGGGCTCGTTTGAAGGAGGGGAGGGATATATATATATATACAGAAAGACATGCATACACATATGCACACATGCACTCAGCCATATATTCATTAGGTTCTTGCATAGTTTGCATTATCTAAATTCCGCTCAAAGATATTTGTCAGTACAGGCCTATACCAGAAGATCTTTTCTCAATGTTCCCTGCAGTGATATTGAACCTCAGAATATGCCTTCATATGCCAAACTTCTAAACCATATCTCTACACATATGCCATTATTTCTATATATATTAGAGACATTTGTTATTACAAGGTAGTAACAATGTATTCTATTTTAAGCTATCATTATATACTGGCTAATAAAAATATCGGGTACTTTAATGTTGAGACTAAATTACAACATTACTAAAATAAATATATACACTCACTTATTTATTACAAACCTGAAACTTCCTTGTATGCTGCTGTAGAACTTCTATGTATCCATATGCTTAATATATAACTTGCTCTCAGGTAAAGTTTTAATATTTTTACATAATGCCAATCTTGCAATATATATATATCTGTGCACACACACAGAGCGATACATACATATACGTACATACATACATAAACATATACATATATGTGTATATATAATATA
>NC_068994.1:39786896-39796950 GCF_001194135.2 Octopus bimaculoides | reverse complement strand
ATATATATATATATATATATAAATATATACATATAGATGTGTATATATAATATATATGTATATATAATATACATGCACATATATATATAATATATATATACATATATATGTTGATATATATATATATACACAGACACATTCATACACACATATATATATTTCCAGAGATCTCTTCCACTATAGTGAATATTTGTTGCCTTCTCGAGAAATAAATAGTCAATATATTCCTCTGTGGAGAATATTGCTTGTCTTTCTGCATAATGAACAGTTGTTGCTTTTTTTAGTATAGTTCGTTTTTTTTTTTTTTTTCCTGTTTTCACAACTGAGAAATGTATTTACTCTCAAAAATTCAGTGTCGTCTAATAGTGAGAATATAACTCGCTCTTTCACTATTGTCAAATTGTTTGATCTTTTTTTTTTACTAAACTGCATTAGCCATTTGGATTTTGTGTTGAATGTGATATTTAAATATTGATGTATGAAATTCTTTGTTGTTGTATCTCTGGACATTTAATCTACCTAATATAATATATGTATATGTTTGGCATCACCAGTGTACCAACCTCCAATAGTATCTATTTATGACTTACTGTATGGTATGTTTGAGGAGGCGGATGAAAATTCTTTAACCCTTTTTCAAATGAAATACATTGTCTGTATCTTTTAAATTAATTTTAAACATGAAAAGGTGCTGGCATGGCTGTGTGGTAAGAAGCTTGCTTCCCAACCACATGGTTCCAGGTACAATCCCACTACATGGCATCATGAGCAAGTGTCTTCTAGTACAGCCTTGGGCCAACCAAAGCCTTGTGAGTGGATTTGGTATATGGAAACTGAAAGAAGCCCATTGTGCGTGTATATATATATAAACGTGTATGTGTGTTTGTGTCTTTGTCTCTGTCCTTCACCACTGCTTTGCAACTTGTGTTGATGTGTTTATGCCCTGTAACTTAGCAGTTTGGTAAAAGAGATTGATAGAATAAGTACTAGGCTTAAAAAGGAAAAAAGAAGTATTGGGGTCGATTCATTTGACTAAAAGCCCTTCAAGGCAGTGCCCCAGCATGGCCACAGTCTAACGATTGAAACAAAGGAAAGACAAAAACATAAAAGATAATCTGTTTTGAAAATATTTTGTCATTTATTTGTTTCAGCACCTCAGAATGGACTGTGGCCATTCTGGTGCTGCCTTGAAGGTTTAAATTGAATAAATCATCCCTATTATTATCTTTTCTTAAATCTGGTACTTATTCCTTCTATTACTTTTACTGAATTGCTAAGTTATGGGGATGTAAACAAACCAACACCAGTTATCAAGTGGTTTTTGAGGACAAATACAAGCACAAAGGCATACACTCATATATACATACATACATACATACATACACACACATATATGTAAACACACACACACATACACACACACACACACACACACACTAACACATACATAAATATATACACAGATAATATATTTGTGGACATTTATATTTATGAAAAAAGATATATGATAACAGATAACTTTATTTATCAAGAAAAGCTATGAGGATAAAAATGAACATTTTTTTCTATAATGTTATTCAATATAACCATCTTCAGCTTCAACAACTGCTTCTATATGAGATCGAAATCATCTACATGGTCAAATCAAGTGGTCCTGGTTCATTTTGGACATTTCTCTGACTATAGCAGCTTTCAAAGAATCTTTGATGTTGTGGGTGTGTTCATTGACCGCTTTCTCAACAACTCTCTACATGTAATAGTCCAATAGATTGAGATCTAGGTAATTAGGAGGCCAAATGTTAGAGGTTATGTGATCATGAAAAGTTTCAGCCATCCACTCTTGTGTTACTAAAGCCATGTATGAGAGTGCAGAGTCTTACTGAAACACATATGGCCTTTTATTGTATACACTGTCTATTCAGGGCTTGACAATTATTTCCAGGACCTCAATGTAGGCAGCAGAGTTAACTCTAAAGCCTTGTGGAAAGAAGTAAGGTGGCATCACATGTCATTCATTGCTGACAACTCCTGAAACCATGACAGTTGCAAGAAATTTTGTATGCAAAACACTTGGAACTTCAGAAGGGTCTGCACATCAGTCATTTCTTCTGTTAACCTTTTGATCTTGGTTGAAGTTTTTCTCATTTGAGAAAAACCAAATCAAATCTTCTTCTGCTGGATTTTTCAGTTTGTTTAAGAGCCTTCTAGATCTGTTGTAGTGATTTTCTTTTGCTTTTTCTGACAAATTGACCTTTCCTCATCATATAAGACTTATATCTGATGTCTTCATGGACAACGTTTCTGACTGTTTCTTCTGACACATGGAGATCTTTTGCAATTGACCGCATGGACTTTCTGGGATTAATCTGGGATTTATCAATGGTCTATTGAACTTGCTGGATAAATTCACATGTTCTGATGATTTCAGAGCCTTTAGAATGCTTTTTATGCAATTATACTGGTGATACATTTTATGTCTTCAGTCTGTAGCTCCTTACAAATTTTGTAGACGAAAAATCTGGCAACTTTTAAAAGTCAAGATATTTCTAAATCGTTATGGAACTTCCAATCATAATTTGATATACAAAACTTGTGTTGTTACAAATACCAGACTAAGAATTAAGAAGTCATTTATTTTTCTTATTAAACCCATCTAAATTTTTGATTATTTTCAAAAGTTATTGAAACACTCAGACAGCAAACTTCAGCAAAAGTGTGGATATTTAAGAGTCAAGCTGATATTTGGAAAATAATCCAACAAAATATTCTCAGAAAAAATTAAGACAGAAGTATGATTTTAAATATAAACACTTTAAAATGCAAGTTTTTATAGCTATCTATATATTATAATTAATGTATATACACCATTGACAGCCAAGTTACTGCAGTTTTTCCAAAGGCTATTTTAGTTTTATACTGTTTCAATTGCTTATATCAAATTATTTATTCAGTCTGGCAGCTATTTGCAACATTAGTGAATGCATTTGGTATTTCCTATAAGGGAGGAAACAAATTTCATCCAGGCATATGGCTGACTGAAATTACAAATCATTGGCAGAACCCATAAAGGCTGAAATTAGTCTGTTGTTCTTGCTGGTTATTGCTGGAACAATTTTTTTTTTATCTCTCTCTGTTCTTATATACAACACATCTATAAGAGATTTTATCTTGATTGTAAACTACAGTAAATTGTATATACAGTGTATACATTAAGTATGATGTGTAGATAGTTATTTTTAATTTAATACTAATTTAAATGTGTGCACCAGTTTTATGATCTGAGATAAGCTGATATCAAAAGACTTAATGCTGACATTTGGTACAATGTAATGTAAGTGGATTCTATGTAATAAGTTATCTCTAGTACCATATGGTTGTGGGTTTAATTCATGGTCCAGAATGCAGATCATGTTCTTAAGCAAGACACTTCACTTTATGTTATTTCAATCAGCTGAAAATTGGTATCAATCAGATGCTAGTGCATCCACCATCTCTCTCTCTCTCTAGTGGTCACATCCTCAATGCTTCATGGAGTCAAAGGATGAAAGGCCAAGGGGTGTCAATAGCTGTTCATGACTACACAGACACCTAAAATAAATAGTATATGCTACCAAGTCATACATACCCATGAGCGCTGGCTATGTTTTTGGATTTTTACATTTATGTTATATTTTATTATATCTTATCATCAAATGGAAATGAATACTTTAGTTCATAGTGTATCAAACATCTATGTTTTCATTGTTAATATTCTGCAATACGATTTATTATGCTTCACTGTTTAGTTGTGATATTTTTTATACTAGTTAATGATTTAAGATTTATATATTGTCGCTTGTAATACATATGTAAGCTTGATAGACGTTTTCCAAGTAGCCAACAAAAATGAATATTTTTTTCTTTTAAATGAACAACTCTTTATAATACTATCAACAGCTAAAAGTTATGTATTTGCTAAAAGAATGCCTTGATTAACACATATAAAAGTAAACAAAATGATATATTTATTTTACATCAGATAAGAGAACATATGTAAAATTAAAATTCCTTGTCACACATTTTTAAAATCATTAATAAATCTGAACTTTTGTAATCAGCTAACAAAAGACTTTGATCAGTAAACTGTGCAGTAATGTTGTTTAGACATCTGTGATAATGAAAGGCAAAAACAGTCAAATATATCCAAGGCTGCTTTAAATTTCTCAAGGTCTCACAGAATGGTCCCCAAATCTCATTTAGATTAGCCACAAGGGTTGTACATAGAATGGCAAGAAGCCTGGGCTGGACAAGTACATTAATGAGAAATGAAAAAAAAGACATGAATGTAAGAAATGAGAATGGCCCCCAAATGACTTACTCGACTTTGCTTTGTTTAAGAGCCTTTTAGATCTGATGTAGTGATTTTTTTTGTTGCTTTTTCTGACAAATTGACCTTTCCTCATCATATAGAACTTCTCTGTCGCATCTATCATTCATAATGAATATATCTGCTTATCTGGACTGTTAAATTATGCACTACCTCCGCAAAATGCATCTAATGGCACCAGCCACTCCTATACTTATCATTTATACTTTGACACTCTCTACAAAACCTTCACTCTATAACTTTCTCCTGTGCTTCTAGCTACACACCCTTATCTTCTGGAACTCATTCCTTAGCTATGCGTTGTTGTTGTTTAGACTCAGATCAACCTTAAATGAATAGAATCAAAAGCACTCCAGCTTTACCATGTCATCTTAAACCAATGTATTATTTGTGTGAGATTTAACTGTTATTTCTTGTAGGGTGAGTGACTGTGTGTGATCGGAGCTCCCAAATTACCAAATTTTTCTCTACATGTATTAGATTACAGAAAATCAAGGTGAACAGCATTCAAATCTATTTCAACAGTTTGAGATGGTTTGTAAAGGTCATGGTAGCCTCCCTTAATCTTCCGTCTGCTAAATAATGAGAAATACACATATAACATGCTACAATCTAATGATACAGTAATTGTCACTAAAATCATCATGGAATTAAATGATTCATTAATTAAAACAGTCTGTAAGCACTTCACAATTTTATATCATATTGTCTTTCTAACCTACCGCTGTACAACTGTGAAAGTGAACATGAAAATTATTCAGCATATTAGCAGTGCATAGATAAATTCTTTGAATCGGAGATCTTGTTAGGCAAGTAATGAATGAACCAGTCCCTGATGAAATCCTATTTAAAGTTTGCTAACTATAATTTGAGTTTAGAGAAGAATTTTGAAAATGAAGCATTCAAACCTCTTAATTAAGAAGCAACTATGTAAAAGAAATTAAATATAAAAGTATGTGTGCACATGTGGTTACACACACAAATGTATTTATATGATTATATATGTATATACATATAAGTATAATTATATGTGTGTATATATATATGTGTGTGTGTGTGTGTGTATGTATAGTTATGTCTACATATATTATGTGAATGCACATGCACTTGCATACACACATATATGCATGTGTATATATATATATATATATATATATATATATATATATATATATATGTATGTATGTATGCATAATGAGATTCTTAAACAATTCCAGTTTCGGTGTGATTTTCTAAAGACATAAATAAAAAAAAAATGCAAGTTCTATTTCTAGTAGAAGAAAATTGTTATCTCATACACATCTCTGAAAAGACATCTACTCCCTTGTGTTGTTACATGTAAGGCTATAATCAAATTAAGATAATATATAGCAACATAGGAGCATGTTCATTTTAACTTTATTTCAAAACTTCTTGCTGTTTTCGCATATTGTACACATGCATCTTTTAAGAATATTCTGTTAGAGTTTTGTGAACCATAACTGACATGCTTTAAAAATCTTTGCAATCCAGTTTTTTTTTTTTTTAAATATATTTATGAACATTAAAATTGCTGTAAGTTAAATGTATTTTAAATGTATTTCAAGTTTTGTAGCTGCACTGATCTTCAAATAATGAAAATAAATCATTGCTCATGTTTTTGTCATATTCTCTCTATGTTTGAAAATGCTACACACACACACACACACACACAGTTCTTTAGTGTGTTTTAAGCCATCTTGGCTATGGCTATACTGGAGCACTGTCTTTAGCTTTATGATTAAAGTGGGCAACTAAGTAATGAGTTAAGAAGTTTTCATTCTAATTAAGAGAAATGAAAACTGTGATATTAAGGAAACTATGAAATGTTTATGATAATCTTCCTAATTAGATTGATAAGATTTTTTTGTTTTAAGAAACCCCAAAAATAACGAGTGGTAATATTCATTCCACCCAACTGGCAAAAATTATTCGTAATCACTCTTATTATTGAACATGCAATGAACCAATGATTTGTCCACTGGAAGAACTGCAACCAACAACCATTGTTCTCATTCTCATTTCTGTTTTTCTTTTTAACAATTTTTTCCCAAGCAAGGTTTGAGGCCACTGTAATATAAAGGACTAGAAAGAAGGAATAGATCAGGCCTACAAATTCAAAATATGCTTATTGACAGAAAGCTTTAAGAACTGAAGGACTCAAGTACTGAATGCAATATAAAATAACTTCAGAATTATCACATTTTATTGGCTGTCAAATCAATGAGGCAGTCTCTATGTAGCTGTCAATAACATCACATCATCTTAAAGAAGGACAAGTTGGATAATGTTGTCTATATTACATTTTCATGACCTAAGCCTCCAGCTGATTTTCTTCACCATAGTCTTATATACTTTGCAATACCTCATCATTTGTAAACTATTTGTAAACACCTTTGTCTATTCTCCTAAGAAGTGCTCAGGTGCATAAAGTTTCATGGTTGACAATTGAAAAAAGTACTCATTATAGGTGCAGGCATGGCTGTGCAGTAAAAAGTCTGCTTCACAACCATAAAGTTCCATGTTATATCTCACTGTGTTGTGCCTTAGGCAAGTGTTTTCTGTTATAGTGCTGGGCTGACAAAAGCCTTGTGAAGGTGTCTAGTTGATGGAAACTGAAAGAAGTCTGTCTGATATATGTGTGTGTGTATTTCTGTTTCCTTGTATTGACATCATGTGATAGATGTAAATGCAAGCAGCATTGTTTCATTCCCAATCTTTTGTGGAAACATGTTTGATTATAGCAAAAATATTACCTTATTTGGAAACAGGTGAAGGTTGCCACTAGAAAGGACATCTGGACATAGAGAACCCATTTCAACAAAATTCTGTCCAATTCATGCAAACCTGGAAAAGTAATCTCTGTTAAAGACACCCAAGCCTGGGTTGTAATGCTTAACAGGGTGGAAGATTAAGCCTGTCACCCCAAAGCCTCAGAATTAAAAAAAATGGATGGCATGGGCATAGCTACGTATTTAAGAAGCTCACTTTGCAGCCATGTGGTTTGGGGTTCAGTCCCATTGTGTGGTGCCTTGTGCAAGCATCTTCTGCTATAGTCCCAGACTGATCAAGAGAATTTTGCAGATGGAGATTGTGTAGAAGTCTGTCATATATACATGTGTGTGTTTGTGTCTTTGTGTTTGTCCACTTGACAATTTGTGGTGGTTTGTTTATATCCATGTAAATTAGCAGTTTAGCAAAAATGACTGATACAATAAATACCAGACTTTAAAAAATCACTACTGGGGATTTATTCAACTAAACACTTTAAGGTGGTGCTCCAGCATGGTTACAGTTTAATGATTTGAACAAGCAAAAAAACCGAAAAGAAAGAAACTCCTGAACAAATATCACAAACCATTTCGTCCAATATGCTAACAATTTTGCTAATCTTTTGTTATGGACAGGCACATTATTCCATCCATTTTGAAAGGATAAATGCTAAATACTGATTTCATCAGTTTTTGATAAGAAAGTACAGAAAACTGAATTCTGCAAGATAGTTTGTCCTTCTCTAAAATGATTCTAATGATCTGCCACCTAAAATTCTTGGAGCTTCAGCTAGCTTTGATTGTAGAAGTGCTTTGCATGTATCTGTTGTAAAAGTATTTGTATCATGTGAGTGTTGTGTTTGCATGTTGCATGCATGCTGGTTGTATGAAAACGTTGTTTCTGAGCCATGTTGTGTATGTTTTATCTTTGTGCATTGAAAATGAATGATCTCTAAGACCCCATTGATACAGTGATGGCCCCTGAGTTCTTGATGAGCCACATGTGTAGGTGAAGAATACTGTGTGTAAAACTTGTAGATTGTTCAGTTTCAAACTGTCCCAGACAATGTGCTTTCACTGATAGGAAAGCTGTTGTTTGAAAACTGAAAGCAGTTTTGTAAATTCATCATTCACTATAAAAAATTTTATGCCCTGGAACTTCCCAGAATCACATACAGATAGTAGACCCTTTGAAAGTAATAGCTTTTGCTCAGCTGATGAGTGGTTGGGAAGTTCGTTTTGCAGCTATATGTTTCTCATTTTATTTCACTGTATGGCACCTGTCTTGGTCAAGTGTTATCCACTATAACTGTTTGTTAATCATTACCATATGCACATACATTAAATAGGAATATGTGTGTGTGTAGTGTATATGTGTCCTTGTCTGTATTAAAGATTACACCTATTTAAAAGCAGTTTTTCTCCATGTTGGGTCTTTTTATGCCCTGCAACATAGTACTTTGACAAATAGGGAGAAATGACATTAATGTTATGCTAAAACATGTACATAGTTTGCTATAATAGACTAAACCCTTGAAATCAATACCCCAATTGATACCACAGTTAATGAAAACTGTAACAAAAAAAGAAATATATGCTAAATAATATTTCTAAGTCAATGAATATAAGTTCAAACAGTATTTCATACACCAAGCATATATTTCCTCTAACCTCATTGAGCTAAACAGCTCATAACTCTAAGCAAATGTATCACCTCATAACATTATTATTAAATTTAATGTCATGAATTTATACATTAATTTTTTTTGTATGCTGACTGAAAATGAAAATTGCTTCAGTTATAATGTTGTATATATATATTATAGTTGATGAACATTCGATTTTACATGAAGATGTTATTAAGTATAATAAAATGAATTAGAGAGAAGTGAAGCTGTCATTTGAAGTGATCAGTTTGATATGTAGCTCAAAAATTCTGAGTTTGCCTGATGTCTTTGAGAAACAGCAGGAAATATGCAAAGGTGCGTTATCATCATTAGGAAATTTCTCCTTGGAAAATACTTTCAGATTGAGACAGAAATCTTGCTAGAAAACATTTAGTTGAGTGAAGAAGTGAAGTAATCTAAGTTCACTTGAGATGTATATTGAAGCCAAGCAGTACGTGTGGCTGCAGAGTGTGCTTTTAGCTGTAAATTTCATGAAAACTATTTGTTCTCTTTGCTCGTCACATTGCATTTGTTGTGAATGCAGGCAAAATGCAGTTTATTGGCATGAATTGGTGAAGTATTCCAAACTTTGAAGATTTTTTTTTATTATTGTATTTTTTTGTTCCTTGCCTACAAAGCTGCAATACATTTTGAGAGAAATACCTGTTAAAGGGATGGGCTTCCATATATTACATTGCAAATGTAACAGATGTAGTCTGTAGTCCCAAGTTATATTAAGTTGTAAATTGACATACTGGTGTTACAGCTACATTAGGTTACACTTTTAAACTTGAGTTCAGATGTAAGATATTTTCTGCCGTGATATGAAGAAACCAAATATTTTCTTTTTATCAATCTATTAATATTGGGTTTGGCAAGAAGAATGTTTGTATTATCAGAAAACAGTTGGACATACATATAATTGAGATTCTTATTTTTATTGAGCCATATGTTCGGTCTATACTCAGCAGACTTATGATTAAAGACAGTCAAACCATGACCATCCCAGATGTAATGTTTATGGGATAAATATTATTGAAAGTTACCTTTTATTTTATATATAAGGTGTGACTAATAGAGAATCAGTGGTTATTTCTAGCAGTCCAAGTGGTCTTTATTGTGTGTATAGAAATAGATGCGTGTGTATATATACATATACATACATACACACACACACACACACACACACACATATATATATATATATATATATATATATATATATATATATA
>NC_068994.1:39785639-39786736 GCF_001194135.2 Octopus bimaculoides | reverse complement strand
ATATACACATATACACATATATGTACATATGAAGAGAGTGAGAGAGAAAGAAAAGGAAAGCAACATAATGATGTTGATTATATATGTCAACAATATGACCGAGGGAAAATACCTGATGAGAGTATTCTGCATACTAAATACAAATATAGTAGGGTTTCAAATATTGTGTATAAATGGATGTGAATAAAAGAAGATTGAAATTTTGACACTGAAAAGTATCTTCATTTAAAACTAAACCAGAAATACACAGTACCAATTCCTTGGGGGAAATCTATCTAAGTCTTCATTCAAAGATAAGATTTAAACTCTTTATTCTTGAGAATCAAACCTGGTGGCCAAATACAATCTTGGTTTTCATATTTTGACTTTATTTCAGATTTTCTTATATTCTAAGTTATTCACTTCTTTCTTCTCACTCTTTCTATTATCACAATTTCCTTCCTTAATTCTGAGTTAGAATTCACAAACAATTTTATTCTGAGAGCTTAAGAGTGGTGGTGGTCTTGCTATGGAATGGCTTTTCTTGAATTATTGAAATAATTTTATTCTGTTAAGGTGAAACTAGAGAGCTATGTACGAATTCTCTTATGCAGATTTTGTAACATGCCAGGAAATAAACCTTTTAGTGTTGCATTATAGATATCGCAATCTGTATGTTATGCATATCAAACAGCAAATATGATGTGGGTTTATACTCAGCCCTATACTTGATTTGAGAACACAAGTGATATGTAAATATATTTATGTATAATGGTGGTGCTCCAGCATGGTCTTGGATTTGATGACTAAATCAAACTGAAGAACTAAGGAACATATTTGGTTGTGAATGTACGTCTATTCATATTGTGTATAATATATAAAGAATGTATGTGTGTATATATACATGTGTGCGTATATATACACATGTGTGTGTATATATTTACATATGTATATATATATTGGTATGTGTATATATATGTGTGTGTGTGTATATATATGTATATATATACGTATGTATGCATATATATATGCATATATATGTGTATATATATATATTTATTTTTCTATATATATGTATGGATATATATGCATATATATGTGTATATATATATATTTAT
>NC_068994.1:39783200-39785407 GCF_001194135.2 Octopus bimaculoides | reverse complement strand
TTTAAGTGGTAAATAACTTGAAATTATTTTTGTAGTGTAAAATTACATATTGTATAAAATAAATCTAAATATATCAACCAAAACAGATCCAAATATTCAAATTCTCATAACGCAATCATATTCCTTCTTTCTCCCTCTTTCATTTTTCTATCAACTTCTTCTCTTCTTTTCTCTCTCCCTCTCTTTTTCTTGACCTTTCCTTTCCATGTGCCTTCACATACATATTTGCAGATACTCAGACATATATATATATATATATATATATATATATATATATATATACTCAGTCTTATGCATTCATATTCTTCTGTATCCACTCGCAAACTTGTGTATATGTACTCCACTTTTATCCAGTAATTACTAATATACTCTGTCTTACACACACATGAACTCTCTCTCTCTCTCTTTCTTCCTCTCTATTTCTCTCTGTCTCACACACTACACACATGCATGCATGCACACACACACACACACACACACACTTATACATGCAAATAAACTAATGCAATATTGTAAAAAATAAAATATAATATTGAGATTCAAAAGAATTGTGATTATTGACAAAAACAAGAAGAGAAAAAAAATCAACAACTTGTTATTTACTTTTGTAGGTCCTAATTCTTGCAAAATGGAAAAGTTCCTGAAAACCTATGGAAATTCTTTACCTCAAACTCCTTCCAGACAATTGGATACATGCAGCAGTGCTAGACATACATTTCATTCTAATATAAATAAAAATATATACAGTGAAGATATTAACCAAATACCTACCTCAGTTGGCAGTAGAAACTGTAAACTAGTCTTGCAACCTTGGGACCTTCCAACAAGAAACACTTTCAATGTCTCAAAACCTCTTCCTGCACTTCCAAACAACTCAGACAATTAAAATGATAACAGTAATTATTTGAAAAATAAGGATTACAAATGTGTTATAAAGCTTCTTTGGTAGTTTTAATGAGAGCAAACTGGAAAGGCTTTAAAATGAATGCTTGTTTATAGCAGTATACGGGTGCTATGTGTAAGTTAACAAATATACATTAAAACTGTTTTGTGAGCCTTTAAACTAACATTATTTCCACCAAGCTATCTGTAAATTAATTTAGATGAATTTTAGAAAAAAAAAATCAATGAAGTCAAAAATAGAAGAAAACTTAATGGATTTTATTTGTATATGAATGTGTGGTGAGTGAAAATTGCACACACATCTATGCGCACAACAAACATATATGTATACACATGTATACACATGTGACAATGTATGCATATGGATATAGGTATATTTATGTATAATGTATATGGATGTATGTATATTCACCATACTTACGTAAATAAATACATTTGTATGTATATGTTTATTTATCTATGTCTACTCACACATAATATATCATACACACATAGGCATATACACCATACACACATGATATATCACACACAAGCATTACACAATACACACATAGATATATAGATCATACACATTGACATATACATCAAAACACAGTTTCAAGTGTAGATAGAAAAAATGTTTCAACCAGTGATATTTCCATTTTTAACAGACATTTGCTAATTTGGTGTAGATCTAATTTATTGTCACCAGTAGTGTTATTTGGATACATAAAACTTCTTTAATTGGTTTCACTGAGATAAGAGTTTCTTTTTCTGAGATAAATTATATCATCTTCAAGGAAATTCTCTTTAATTAGCAAGTTAAGAGCTTCTAAATGCATATTTTCATAATTTCCTACAGCCTCTCAAAATCTTTACCACTTACATTTAAATAAGTAATAGGTAGTAATCTGGAATCTATGATTATACCAGCAGCATTTTCTATTTAGTCTCATCATTTGATGTAGCAGACATTTCAAAAGCAGCTAGAATTTAGAATTGTGAACATAGTATATAATGGTAATTTATCTTAGATCTCTCTCTTATTATTTCTTCCAGCTTTTCTCCTGATCTTTCTATTATTTCTCAATCATAATATTTGCTTCACATATGTGTGTACATGTGTATATATATATATATATATATATATGTGTGTGTGTTTGCATGCGTATAATGTATGTTTGTGTGTAAATGTATATATATGTGTGTATATATATTTGTATATATATATATATGTATATATATATATGTGTGTGTATATGTGTATATATATATATATATATATATATATATATATATATATATATATATATATATATATATAT
>NC_068994.1:39779627-39783080 GCF_001194135.2 Octopus bimaculoides | reverse complement strand
ATATATATGTATATATATATATATATATATATATTATATATATATATACATATATATGCATTCATACACGCATGTATGAACATGTATCAATACCATGTATATATTTATACACATACATTAACATGCATACATGCATACATACATACAAACATGCATACATATATTCATGCCTACATGGCTATATAGATACCTCAACACTTGAAATATTATTCCTCAACAGATTTTGTTTATTCTATATTTTCTTTTTTTACTTCTTTCATTCATTCATTTATTTATTTTTTTAATTATTGGTTGGTCTTGCAGAAGTATAGATCTCGCACAATCTTTGTACAGCTGATGACTCCTCCTGAACTCCCCACCTCAAATTACTTGCGTATGGAATTCTCCTTTCCAACGTTCAGAGATTTCATTTATAGTGGAAAGTTGTTCATTAGTGGCCAAGCAACGAGACCAATATCTGTAGCTAGGTGCTTTTAATACTCATAAATGTACGCCCTAACCTGCAATGTGATTCATGAACAGATGTACATTCCTATTTGCTTTATTGGAGAACACTAATAACATTGGGTGAAAATATATCAAATCATATTGCCTTGATATTTTTATTGCATTTCGTTACATGGCTAAAAGTAAATCTATTCCTGTTTATGATGGCGTTTGAGGCTTACCATTCATACCCTAATTCATTTATTAATCTTTTAAGACATAATCTACAACTCAGAATTCTAGCTATGGAAACTCTAGAAACATTAACCATAACTATGAAAACAAAAGTATAGGTTATAAATAAGCAATGTAATATTACAGCAAAGTTTTCAGTTGGTTCAGTATACATTTCTTAAAAGAAAGAAATTTTTAGTACAATTTTATTTGTTTATATCATTCAATTCAAAAATTGTTTGAAAATGTTTGCCTCTGATATTACTATATATTTAATTATATATCCAACAATTTCTGAATACTTAGATATTTTAGTATTCCTAGATAAAAAAAAAAATTTCTATCAACTTAACTTTTTTTTCATTTTTATCATCCTAGGATAAATTGGTTAAAAACAGTATCCGGATCTTCTTATTTTGGACGAAGATTATGAGAGATTCTTATTTTACAAACTATACAGATAATATACAATAGATTAAAACACAATTTCCTTTCTCTCTTTCTCCACAAGTTCTTCTTTATTCATTCTGCTTTTACTCTTTCTCGCCTCCCCACCTTGCCATTAATACTATGGATTATCTTAAATTCTCTAAAAGTCATAAAAAATATTCCTACTTAACCCCATCATTTACTTGAGTAATTTCTAGATGAATTAAGTGGATTATATAAAACTTACTTTAGATACTTTTTTTAATCAAAATGCTTGTGTCTCTTTTAATTCTTTGAAGCTGATATTTGTCTCAAAACCATTCTTATTTTCATATGATAAAACATTACTTTAAATATGAACGCATAACAAATTTTTATTACATCAAATAAAATGCATCTAGTGTGCTTTTTACAGTAAAAAAAAACATATATATATATATATATATATATATATAGGTAATAAAACAATTACTTCTGAAGTAAACATTAAAAAAATAGTATTTTATTAACATGTGAAGAATATCTTTTAGTTTTCTTTACTAATTTCTTTCATATTGGATGAATAGTTGTTAGAAATTGTGAAGAAAGACAAGACATTGTTTTTGTCTACTTCCTTCATTGAAAGATATATTTTCTAGTTGTCTTAGAGCAGTTAGCAAATTTTCTCATAAATGTTCTTTAATATACGTATTTGATAACAATACCATTTTCAGAAACCTAATGCTTGAAATTAACATGTTCAACTTAAAAACTTTATTATTATTATAAACATTAATGAAACGAATCTTTCCTTACATGAGCATGATTGTCCTTTTTGTTGGTAATGACAGTAATTTTCTTTTATGAATTAGCCACAAGTGAAACAATAACATGAACAACAGTGTCAAGACTGTCGATTGGTTTTGAAATAGTAATAGAGTTGATTTATATACAATTACTGATTATATTTACATGCTGCATACAATCACTTTTTTTTATATATATATTTCTGAATGCTTGCCTCTTGAAGAACCATTTCTTACAATTATAAGTTTTGAGGAAAGCAGTTTCTGAAACTGTATCCTGTGTTGATTTTGATGTTTTGATCAGGCACAAGTCTAAATTTGTAGTAATGAATGTTTAGTTAATTCATTCAAACTAGTAGTCCTACTAATACTAATTGTGATTCAGTAGGGATGTCATAATTCAGTTGATCCAGCAGCTAAAGATAATAGCCACATCTTCTTTACCATTTTATAAAAAGGACATGTTTGACAAAGTACTCTGAGATTTACATAAAGATGGAATCATCAAAGTTAAGAGAGCTTAGACCATGGATTTACCAAATGAGAGCTGACCAGGGGCAAAATAACAAGAAAATAATATTGATATCAAATCCCCAGAAAGATGAAACACAAAGGTTTTTAGCATCAGCAGAGTAGAGAGGCATAAAAATAACTCATGCTCTCTTACATCTGTGGCAATTAATTAGCGTTGATATTAAATAAAATTATTAAATAGCTATTTTTCCTTTATACTTTACTTCCAAACATGTGCTGCTGTGGAAACTTTAAATTTCCAATAAAGAAATACAAGAATTTAGTTTATAAACAGAGCTATTTAACTGCATGTTGTTGACTGAACTAATGCTTCCAGAAAAAGCAAGGTCAGTTCTTCCTGGCAGTTAAACTTAATTTTACATATCAATTCAATTTGAAATATGTGGCACCATAATGAGATTGACATTCAATTTGAAGTCTTTACAAATACAGTTGTTTGATCTGTTTCAAACGTAGAATTTATTGTAGAAGGATGGGAATGTGTATTTCCACTATATGATGAAGTAGATATAAATACAGAGAGAGAAAAATGCTCCATATTTCAAACAGATTTCTTTGTTTCATGACTATTGCCGTCCCTGCAATTTTTTTTCTTCCACACTTGACTTGTCACTTGCATAATGATATAGTCTTTTGATAAAATGTGATAGAAATACAGTTCTTTAACATTATATTATAGAAATATTTTGCTATATCACCACAACTTAAACACACACACAAGCATATGCGCACATGCACACTCACATATCTATATATACATATAAATACAAATGTACACACACACACGCATTTGTGTGTGTTTGTGTGTGTGTGTATGTGTATGTATACATGATATACATATATATGTGTATGTATGTATCTACACACACATGCATACATAACTACATACACATACACAAATGTATATATATCTATATGTATCTATCAATCTATCTATCCACCTATATAAGCTCTACTTTGTATTTTGTCCCCTCTGTGTTCATCCCTGTGTGACCAATAAAGAAACATATATATATATATATATATATATATATATATATATATA
>NC_068994.1:39773374-39778974 GCF_001194135.2 Octopus bimaculoides | reverse complement strand
TATATATATATATATATATATATATATATATATATGTATGTGTGTGTGTGTGTGTGTATATATATATATATATATATACATACATATGTATATGTAGTATGCATATATGTATGATATATATGTATATTTGTATGTATTTATGTATATCCAAATGTGTGTGCACATAAATGTATATAAATATGTGTATGTACATGTATGTATAAGATAAAAGCATAATTAAAGCAGTTATGTAAAAACTAAACTGACAGCAATATTTTCTATGCAACAAAAAAACATAATAATGGTTGTAATGATTATAATAATAATAATAATAATAATAATAATAATAATAATAATAATATATATAATGATGATGATGATGATGATGATGATGATGATGATGGTCATGATGATGATGATGATAACAACAGTGATAATATGAAAAACAACAACTGCAACAGCAGCAGTAACAGCCACAAAAACAACAACAATGAAAATAAGTTTGTTTCAGAATATTCCATAAGAGTGTTTGGTATAAGTGAACTTGTAGTTGGTAGAAATTTTCTGAATATAAGTAAAGCTTGATAATATGCTGCTATTTCAGAAAGTCTGGGTTGAGTGAGATAAATTTAATTAGAAGGAAAACAAAAGATACATACTCTTTAAATATCATTAAATTTTCATAATTTAGTTATATTTTCTCTTCTATATGCAATTAGCTATATATATATATATATGTGTGTATAATATATATATATATATATATATATATATATATAGAGAGAGAGAGAGAGAGAGAGAGAGAGATACATTATATATATATATATATGTATGTGTATTATATATATGTGTGTGTGTATATATATATATATACATATATATTTGTGTGTGTATGTATTTGCATACATACCATATTATATAACTATATAGATATGCATATGCACATATATGTACGTCTATCTATCTATCTAAATGCTCACACAAACACACATATGTATTTCTTTCTCTCTCTCTTTGTATGTGTATATATATATGTATGTATGTATATATATATGTATACATGAAGTTTACTTAGAGCCTAAAAATTAAATTCCAATAAGCATACCCAAACATGAGTTAGTGTGTATACATTGAATTATAAATGACTCATTCTTTTAAAAGTGTTAGAAGAGGAAATTTTGTTCCCCTTTCTTTTGTGACCCCCACCCCCTCCATCCCACCCTTCCCTGCCACTTCCAAACAACCAGCCAACCAGCCAGCCAGACATTCGCTGCAACAGACATTACATAGATACACCTCACTTAGTAGAACTGCAGACCTCTCTCCCATATATATATCCACACAACACAGACCAAGCCATATATAACTCTGCTAGCACACAACAGCAGTCAGCAGTGACTGCACAACTCTACAGCAGGATACATGTCTCATTTAACGACAAACTGCAATGGATTTAGTGACACAAGTAAGTAAGCTTCTCTTAATTTTCTGAGTGTATATATACATATATATATATTCATATATATATATATATATACATACATACATATTTATATATATATATATGTATGTATATGCATATATATACATATATACATGTGTATATATATATATGTGTGTGTGTGCTTGTGTGTGTGTATATATATGTATATATATTAATTATCACAAGTCACAAAATATAAAAAAGTGAGGAGATGAATGAATATATAAACAGATAAATAGATTATATTTTATCTTGTAATGTTTTTAAACTAAGTGAAAAACCTTCTATACTTTGATATGATTTATCAAAAGAAACAAACTACTTACATCATTCACTATATTTTTGTAATACAAGTTTTATATTTATATTTTATATTACACATACTGTGTATCTGTATGTTATATTCTTGATGGAAAAGTTGAAATATGTGGCTGTGATCACTATCTAAAGTTGTTTAGATACTTAATTGTTAAAATGTATTCTACTTAAATAAGAATGTTTAGTCAGTAATTTTTCAGTTTAAGGAAATAAAAAAAAAAATATGACTATTTTGTTTTTCAAGCCATCATTTATTTATCTATTTCTATTCTATAGTCTGTATCGATATTCTAATATCTAACTGCGGTTTTGTTTTTCCCAATAACTTTAGTATTTTAAGTGTGACTGTGGGTTAAACTATCTTCTAATAACAGAGTCCTTGTAAAGAGCATGAATGTTAAACAATCTCATTTTGCCCCTTTGATAAATCTTGTATAGTGTTCCTATGTAAGGAAAGAAAAACCAAAACAATAAGTAATAAATATAACAACGACAACAGATGTTTATGTTGTTAATCTAAGTTGGAATTGTTTTTGTTGTTAACATTTTTGTTGTTGTTGATGTCTAATCTATGATGTTTATTCTACAATATGCAGTGTTTAACAGTGTTCTGTATAGCATACACTTATCCGTAAGATAGACTACATGATATTTTATTTTTAAGTTGGTTAGCTCAGTGTTGTGAGTTCGGTTGATGCTAGGTTAAAGTTTTCATTTCTCCCTGCCAGTGACAATGAAAGCAAAAAATACTGGCAACATATTGAAACTTACTGTCCCTTCTCCCCTTACAAAAAGTATCCTGTGTCAATACACAAGAAATTGCAATTAAAGATCACAGTGGTAAGAGCATAGTGAAGAGTTAATATGCATTATTTAAAGTACAGTGTTTATTTGCATATTTATTTATTTATTTACGAGGGGGTGCTGAAAAGTTCCTGGCTTTATGGGTATCACAAAAGGCCTGGTTAGCCCAACCTTCCAAGTTCTTTTACAGGGCTTAGAAAAAGTGGAGGACCACTGCAATAAGTGTGTGAATCTCAGAGGGAAATAAGTTGAATAGAACCATAATTAACTGATCCTCCTGTACTTTTCTTTTACCTAAAGCCAGGAACTTTACAGCAGCCCTCATATCCTTACTTTGCCAAACCATCCTGACATCTTCACTTTAGTTCATATTAGTAACAATTTTAATTTCATCTGCCCAGAATCAATAAAATTTAGAACCTACCTGTGAAATACAGAACATTGATTATTTGGTTGTATTCAGTTTCACAAAATAAGTTTTACATTTAGTCAAGATGCATAATTAATACAATGTGTTAAATATAGATGATTCACATTGTTTTCAACTAGTCAAAAGGATTTATATAACTTATGGTAACTAATTTGGGGACTTAGATTTTAAGTTCAAGTTCGTTTTGAATTCAACACCCCTAAGTTAGTATCTACATTATACTATACTACAATATATTCTGTATTATTATAAGCTCATCATCATAAACAGTACACTATAACTATACGTTGGTGTTATTTGAATACATACAACACAATTTTGTAAGTTTTACTGGATAAAAGGTCATAAATAAAAATTTACATTTTTTTATTAAAGAAAAGTTAGAATTAAGTATAATTAGAAGAAAAGTCACATTTTGATAAAGTAAAAAAAGTGACAATTTTTGTCAAAGGAAAAATTTGGTAAAATGTATCACATTTCATTTAAATATACATGGATACATACATACATATATACATACATACAAACATACACACACACACATGCACACACACACACACACACACACACATAGATATATATATATATATGTATATATATGGTGCCCCGGCATGGCCAGAGTCTAATAACTGAAACAAGTGTAAAAAGATATATATATATATATATATATATATATAACGAAAGTGATTAAGTTCAAGATATCATATTAAATCACTTATTAACTATTATGTTGTAAATTGTACACAATGACAATACAATCATGAAACACTCAGACATGTATGTGATGGAAGCAAGGAAATGCATAAATGGTACAAAAACTAGCATCGTCTCAATCTAAAGTCTGTAACTTTTACATGTGACTTCTGTGATTCTTTTATCCCTCACCCTTTTACTTATTTCTTGTGACCTTTCTTCTGTGTACTGTTTTTTTTTTTCTATGACTTTTCCCCGGTAACTTTTTCACTCAATTTTAGAATCAAGTATATACAAACATGCATTGTATTGAAATAATGCATTCAGCAATAGAAAAATGCAGTTTACTTGGTTCAGTTTAATTGGCTCAATTAACTCAATTAATATACTAACACTATAAGAGAAAGTAAATATTTTCAAATAAAATCTGCATATTTTTCTTTGTTTATTGAGCAGAAAACTTCTATGTTTATATATGTATGTAGATAGGTAGTTATATACGTATGTATGTATGTATATGTGTGTGTGTGTGTGTAAATATGAGTATATATATATATATATATATACCGGAGTAAGCACATGAAATGTGCAACAAGGTGGAAAAAAAGAGTACTCAAATACCAGAGGTAGAGTAATATGCTTTATTTAAAAGCAGCAGAAATATAACAAAAAGTAACGGCTTTTTTGTTATATTTCTGCTGCTTTTAAATAAAGTGTATATATATATATAGTAAAGGCGCAATGGCCCATTGGTTAGGGCAGCAGACACGCAGTCGTAGGATTGCAGTTTCGATTCCCAGACTGGGCGTTGTGAGTATTTATTGAGTGAAAACACCAAAAGCTCCATGAGGCTCTGGCAGGGGGTGGTGGCGAACTCTGCTGTACACTTTCACCACAACTTTCTTTCTCTCTTTCTTCCTGTTTCTGTTGTACCTGTATTTCAAAGGGCCAGCCTTTGTGCCACACTCTGTGTCATGCTGAATCTCCCCAAGAACTACATTAAGGGTACACTTGTCTGTGGAGTCCTCACCACATTAATTTCACAAGCAGGCTGTTCCATTGATCAGATCATCTGGAACCCTCATCATCGTAACAGATGGAATGCCACTTATCTTATCTTATATATATATATATATATATATATATATATGCTTCTATTTCTTCTCAGCTTGGTGAAATTGTTTTGTCTAGAATTTGATCTGTAATTGATTATGTTGCAGCTGATCTTTTCTGACATCCCTAAGTGTAAACTTGTATAGATGGCTAGTGTGAGTGTGTGTGTGTGTGTGTGTGTGTGTGTGTGTGTGTGTATGAGTGCTTGCATGTATATATATATATATATATATGCATATATACATATATAAATACATGATACAGATGTATTTAATATTATGGAGTACAGTGCAAATTTTGTAGTGTTGGGACCACAGTAGAGCACATTCAGCACTTTGTTTAAAATGTTTGGTACTGAGTGGATTGCAAAAGACCCTAGCTGAATATTGTGAGAGCCATTGTAATCAGCACCCAGCATCCTTTCTAGTATAGGTGGTATTAAGAAGGGTGTCCTTCCATTGAAATCATACCAAAAGTAAATCCTATGTTTCAGACATATTTATCTGACCTGTCTAGGAAAGCAGTAGAACTAAATAAGAATTAGAATAGATTGTAATGTTGCTTCTAACTCATGCCAGCTTTGAAAGGAAAGTAAAAATGATGATAATAATGATGGACTCAAAATATAGTCACATATATTTATGTATGTGTAAGTGAACACATATATAAGTTTATTTATGTACATATTTACATAAATATTTATATGCATATATACATATATATATGATGATGATGATGATGATATATATATATATATATATATATATATATATATATATA
>NC_068994.1:39764141-39773251 GCF_001194135.2 Octopus bimaculoides | reverse complement strand
TATATATACAGACAGGCACAGACAAACACACATTCACACTCACACACACACACACACACACACACACAGACACACACACATACACACACACACACACACACACACACACACACATAATGGGTAGATGAAAAACATATATGTGAAATGCAGAAGATTGGGGTAAAGAAAAAGGCAAACAAGTAAATAATGAATGAAGTTAGACAAGCAAAAAGATGGAAGAATGGATGGAAAATGAAACAAAACAATAACAATCAAAGAATGTGGACAATGAAAGTAAATACACCAACTGAAAGAAATAGAGCAAGATCTAACGTTTCGGGTTATACCCTATATCAAAGAGAAGTAAAGGGAACAAGAAAATGAGAAGGGATAGAATCAGAAACTATACTAAACTTACAGTGTCTGTTTATATTGTAGGCTTGTGTGCATGTGTGCGTATGTGTATTTTATGTATACATGTACACAGACATATATATATAGTCATATGTATGTCTCTATCTATCTATCTAGCGAGGTATATGTCTATATACATACATATATAACAAAGTAAAGTTGTACATACATATATATATGTATGTACATATACACACATATATATATATGTGTATGTATATATATATATACATATATAAATATGTATATATATATATATATATATATATATATATATATATATACACACATACATATAATGAATCTGTTTGCATGCATATTATTTGGGTCTCATGTATTTTGATAACTCTCATTGTAAATTGAGAAATAATAAAATAGATTCATCTTTTCATACTTATAAAATTTTCATACTTATAAAATGTGTTTATCATGAACACTAGGGAGATAAAATCCTATACTTGCTCTTATTTACTATGCATAGCTTGGTAAACTGCTTGCTGGATAAATTCAATTTATCTTCTTCATTCATTTCAACACTATCATCAATATTCTTGCTGTGCTAGACTTTACGTTAAGTAAACTGATCAAGTTTATTTATTAACCGTGTGCAGGAAATGCCTCAACTGGCTATTCTGATCTAATTTCAAGATTCTACATGGCAACAAAAGATTTATTATGCAAAAATCCCAGGTGAAACGACTCCCATTTATCACTTATCCTACACAATTTAACTTGATCAATGCTAAGTTAAGCCATCTTGCTTCCTGCTCTGGGAGTTATAGAGGTTTTTATTCCAAGACAGGCAGTGAAATGTGATCAGGAAAGTTAATTGAATTTGTCAAGAGATGACAAAAATGGTTGCTTGTCATTCGCAGGGGCAGGCAACCTAGAGATTTTATGTGAAAGAGGCTGACAAGTGTAGAGGAGGTATGATGTGGTTCTGTCAGATATATTTGACATGACTACTGATAGGATTAATGTGCCAAAAATCATTTCTTGGGCTACTGTCAATAAATATTGTTACCATTGATCTGGTATAGCCATACTATGAATAATTATAGAAATGTTGTGTTTATATAAATATATATAATCATTTGTCATGGTTATATTTTACTTATTTTAGCTTCTCTTTTTTATGGTTCAGAGTTTAGGAAGACTGGATAGAACAGTATCTGATATGGCTTTAGTTTTTTTTCCAATAATTGATGAGTTTTTCGGCAAAACTATCTCCAAATAATTCTCGAATTACTTCAATGATTTAGAAAGTTGGTAACTGTCCTAGATATTATCCAGCTTACATTACAGATATCTGTCTAACTTAATTATATGTAGCCATTGATATCATCTTTAGTGAAGCATGTATTCATACCTTGAATACTTTGTTCAGTTTTAAACATTTTTAATATTTAATGTAAAGAAGTGAATCAGCTACTGAAACAGTTCTTAAGATGTAATGTTTTCTAGGCTCTCACCAGTTTTTAAAAAAATTTATTTATCATTTTTCTTTTCCACATGATATAGTAACATTTTATCACACATTAGGATGATTTTTGATGTTAAGACACAGCCAGATATTTTGCTATTACACCATTTAGAAATGCTAAAAGAAAATGTCTTAAGAAAAATTTCACTTGCAATGACACTTACTTTTCATTTGCAGCATCCCAGCAGGGTTTTCTTCTTGTAGAAGCATAAAACTTATATTTTATGTATACTTGTACATTCTTATCACCTTCAAGTCCAGAAAATATAGTTAAAAATATACATATATATCTATAAAGCTTTTCTCTTGCTAAATAACTACATTCGAACATATCAATTTTGTATATGTGTCTTCTTGAAGGAATGAATTCTCATGAATTTTTCTTATCACTATTTCTGCTGCATGACATGGGGTATAAACACACTTTTTTAAAACACTCCTTAAAAGTATTTTGGAAAGAAAGTATATATTCTCAATATAAACACAATTTGTTTATTTTCTTTTTTGTCAGTTGCAGATTTTCTGAACCATCACATGAGGCCCTCTCTTTAAAAATGATCAACCACTGTTGCTTAGCAACATTTTTCACTAGCGATATGTTGATGCCGTTGATTTTTCTCATGATCTTTATAACATCTTGTCTCTGTGTTGATGTGACTTACCATGTTGAAGAAGGTAAAAGATCTAATACTTATATTGGAGATATTGACATCGATACACATTTTGTAGAAACATTTCCAGTCAAAGGTCATATAAGTTTCAGCCAAATAAAACATAATTCTGACATTCCTCAGTTATTCAATGTCACCAAAAGAGGAAAACTATACACAACACAGACTCTAGATGCAGAGACACTTTGTAGCTACAATAAAGAATGCTTTAAAATGCTTGATGTTGCTGTGCAAAGAGAAAAATTTTTCATTAAAATATTAGAAATCAAGGTAATTATAGAAGATATCAATGACCATCGGCCTGAATTTCCTAACAGACTAATTCAGCTTCAATTCTCTGAAGGGGATCGAAAAGGAATGACTAAATCAATTCCTAATGCTATTGACAGTGATGTTGGCTTATTGAATTCCCAGATCAACTATGAATTAATAAAAAATCATGATGATCCGTTTTCACTTGCCCTTTCAAAAAGGGTTGATGGTTCTTATTCCCTTGGAATCACTTTAGAAAATAAGTTAGACAGAGAGATACAAGAGACCTATATGTTAGAAGTCATTGCTAAAGATGGAGGTTTTCCACAGAACCAAGGCACATTGCAAGTTGAAATATCTGTAGGAGATATAAATGATAATTCTCCAGTATTCTCTCAAAATCTCTATAATGTTACCATTAACAACCAACACCAACTAGATAGGCCAATTGTAATGATTGTTGCAACAGACATGGATTCTGGTAAAAACAGCAAGGTTCAATATTATTTTAGTTCTAAAACTTCGGAATTGGTTAAAACATACTTCAGATTAAATGAAATAACTGGAGAAATTTTCCTTAATGAACAATATAGTCAGGAAAAGAGAAAAAGATTTAAGTTATTTATTGAAGCCAGGGATGAAGGTAGCCCACCTTTGAGTTCAATTGTTGTTATACTTGTAAATATTATCAATCAACAGAACAATGCACCAACTATTGATATGAATTTCTTCTCAGAGTCATCAGGAAGCACTGCCATGATTTCTGAAGATATACAAGTTGGCAACTTTATAGCTTATCTGAAAATTATTGATAATGACATTGGAGAAAATGGAGAGATCAGCTGTAATCTTGACAGTGATAAATTTCAACTACAGAGTCGAGGAATAAAGAAATATAAAGTGGTTATAAAAAATCGTGTTGACAGAGAGATTGAGAAATATATAAATTTTACTATAACTTGTCAAGACAAAGGATCTCCTCCGCTGAAAACAGAAAGAAAGTTCTCCATTCAAGTGATAGATGTCAATGATGTACAACCACAATTCACAAAAGATACTTTTAAATTTCTAACTTATGAGAATGAAAGGCCAAATTTTCCTGTTGGCTTTGTTAATGCTACTGATCCTGATTTGGGACCTGGAGGTCATCTTACTTACACGATATTCAAAAGCAATAGACATTTTCTTCCTTTTGAAATATCTAATTTTGGATTTATCTCTACTACAAAATTGTTGGACCGTGAACAGCAAGAAATTTATGAGTTCAAAGTTTTAGTTAAAGACAATGGGGTACCATCACTTAATGACACAGCAAAGGTTATTGTGGAAATTATGGACGAAAATGACAATGCACCATATTTCATCTTTCCCAGTGTTAACCCATTCAGTCTTGATGTTCACTACCATCCACAGAGTAAAAGTGACATTACAACATTAAGAGCTGCAGACCGAGACAGTCGACAAAATGCTTTTCTTAAATATGAACTTCGAGGAGGCAATACTAAATATTTATTTGCTATTAATCCTTACACAGGAGTTTTGTCATTCTCTCGGCCAGTTCATCAAAATGATGCTGGGTCATTTGAGCTTCATTTGGCTGTCAAAGACAGTGGCACACCAAGCTTATCAGCAACAACAACACTATCTTTAACTCTAACTGTAAGTAATACAACAGCTAAATTATTCACTGCTATTGATACACAGTCTGACAACAAAATACATATTAATTTATTCATCATTATCATTGTTGCAGCGGTAGCAGTATCTGTTGTACTCGTTGTGTCTATAACAATTTGCATTGTAAAAGGCAGTAATAATAAAAATTCTAAACTAAGACGTGGGACAAACATGTCTTATCGTAGTTCAGATGATAACCACCAAACTGATTTAGGGGAGCCTATGTCATTCCAATATGATGTCCCAGTGACAACACTTTCTGGTGAGGAAAGCAAAATGCAACAACTTGTGAGTGCAAGGAGACAAATGAATCCTAACAGAGAAAGTTTGCAAACAGGAATTCCTTGGCCAGCTACCACTGAAGAAACATCACAAGTGAGTGACAATTCAACATTATTATTTCACTAATTAAATTTATGTTGTTGCTGTTGTTTTTGTTACTGTTTTGCCCTAGGTCACCCCGGATAAATTTGACTAATGATCTAAAACATTTTTATCATGACCGTCCTGTCTATTTACAGTGGGTTCAAACCCCCAACATTGATTTTAATTTACTTTAAATAGATATTCTTATAATAGCTTTTAGACACTCACTTTCCAGCCATTCAGTGGCAGAAAAGACAGATAGATGCTAAGGTAAGAATAATTGAAAATGATGGAGTTAAAAGCAGTGGTTTCTTAATTTTGAGTAAACTAATATTAACTGCCCTAGAAAAAATTATTCATTTGCTATTTTCTCAAAAAATAATGTGTACTACATTTTTAAGTGTCTTTTTTATAATATTACATATGACCTAATTCCATAATCTTACATGAGTGAACTAACATGATCTCATGTGTATGATCGTATTCAATGATCTTAAATGTGTGATGTTATTCCATGATCTTACACATATGACCCTATTCCATGATCTTACATGCAATGCCTTATTCCGTGATATTACCTGCATAACCTTATCCCACGATGTAATATGCATGCTGTTAGACTTTGAATTCAAACTGAAAATTAATATTTTGAAGTAGTTCTTGATATCCACTAAAAAAGATAGAATGGTCATGGTTAGAATTCTTTTGATCATAGCTCTGATCATAAAAATGGATGAAGATTTCGACCAGTGGTTCTTAAACTTTTTTTTTTTATTCACTATACACTTTACAGAAAATTATCATGAGGCCTATTTTTGCTGCAGTGTTTTGTATTGCATTTAGAAACCTTCCCTGTAAACATGTGTGGCTTAGTGGTTAGGGTATTTGACTCATGATTGTAAGGTCAGGAGTTCAGTTCCTGGTGGTGCATTGTCCTTGAGCAAGACACTTTACTTTCACATTGCTCCAGTCCATTCAGCTGGCAAAAATGAGTTGTACTTGTAATTCAAAGGGCTAGCCTTGTCATATTTAGTGTGTTATACTGAGTTTCCCTGAGAACTACATTAAGTGTACATGTATCTGTGGACTGCTCAGTCACTTGCATGTTAATTTCATGAGCAGGCTGTTCCATTGATGAGATCAAGTGGAACAATCATCATCATAACTGACAGAGTGTCAATTTATGTGTAAGATGCCTTTCCTATCCCTGACACATTTTGTTACTTCATATTACATGTATAGATATACATTTGTACTTAATTCAAATCAAGACACAAAGGCTGATGAAGGAAGATGTAGGGCAAAATGGAAAAGACTGTCATAGGGTCTTGTAAGCCACATGATAGTCTTCTTCTCTTTTGCCCCTTGCATTAGCAGAGAAAATGGATTTGAAAATGCTTGTTGTTATTGTTGTTGTTGTGTTATTACTTTTTATGATAAAAGACTATTTTGGTACATTTTGTGTCTAATGTCAAAGAAAATGTATTAAAAAATGAGTTCTATATATTTTAGCCTATAGATATAAATTATTTATACTGCAGGAAGCCTTAAACTACATTTTTTTATTCAACAGATAAAATATAGTTATGAAAACTTTATATTTCTAATTTTAGCTTGTATTATTCTCTTCTTCTTTTAATATAATTTTCATAATTTTCTCAAAACACTTAGTTGTGCCACAGTGCACCATCTGGATACTACTACCGTAATAAATGACCTTATTCTATGATCTTGCCTATGTCATGTTTTGATCATTGAACTAATTTAGGACATTATATACATTAGTAAATTAATTACCATTTGTTTTTATAATTAATGAAAATTCACACAACTGGAAAATAAGAAATTACTATTTATTAATTCTATTTCTTTTAAATGCTTGTTTGTAACTTGCCAAAATGAAGGATGAATTCTTCAGAGTGATCCAAGATAAATTCCCTTTCCCTGTCCATCTCTCCTCTCACTTTGTTTACACGCTTGATTTAAATGCTATAAGAAAATTACAATGTGTCTTTTTTCAAATCACTTATCAAGCTCACAATCCAGTAAACTTTCCTAACTAGTTTCCTTTTGATATGTTTTCAAAGATATCAGCTACTATCTTTGCAGACAAGGTGTTAGACAGAAGAATCAAGTTTATTACTAGCTTGTAGTAGATATTTCATTTTACTTGTTTGTAAGAATTCTAAGATACACTTGATAAAAGATAAATATCTGTTATTGAGTCAGAAATTTTAGGTTTCTAACATGAAGTTGTCACTTATCGCGACACTTCTAAGAAGTTATCGGTTCATTACTGTCTTATAGCTGAAATGGTTAAAACCCAATTTCAAAACCAAATTATGATAAAAATGAATCTCTATAGTTGCAAGAGAATGATATCAGATAATATCAAAACACCAGATGTCTAGATGAGTTACATGTGACCAACTACTGTTTATAGAAGTTTAATGTTAAAACTACAGCATTAGTTTTTCTAGCTAATTCTACAATTCAGTGTGCCTTTAAAGTTTATTAGAAATTTTCAAAGAGAATGTGTTTTAATATGATAGTGTTTCCTTGGTGTTTAGCTGATTGAACAGGCCTATTATCAAAAGCATTACAGACACAGCCGTTTCATTTTTTTTTATGTAACCACGACTATTTTTTGCAAATTTATTTTTATTAAGTTAAATTGGAGGGAGATTTGGTACCTACCTCCAGGAGTTAAAGCAACCATATCAACGTGCTCTATATATAAACTACATGTGTGTGTGTATGTAGTGTGTATCTTGTGTGTATGTGTGTGTGTGCATGTGTGTCTATATGTTGTGTGTATGTATGTGTATATGTGTGTAGGGAGTGCAGGTGTGTATGTGTCTGTGCATGTGTGTGTGTGTATGTATGTGTATATGTGTGTAGGGAGTGCAGGTGTGTATGTGTCTGTGCATGTGTGTGTGTGTATGTAGTTATATACAGCTACATATACACATGCAGATGTGCACGAAGACCCTTCATTATGGATAGGCCTTGTCTTGCAAATTACTTGGTGACCTCACAAGTGCCAGTATCATGTAAAACGTACTCAATACAATGTGTAAACCGATTAGCATTAGAAAGGGCATCCAGTCATAGGAACCATTGAAGCTAGCTTGGTGCAGTCCTCTGGCTCACCAACTCTTGTTGAATCGGCCAACCAATGACAGCCTGGAAAACAGATGCTAAATAGTGGTGCGGACGATGATGATGATCATGATTGTGTTCATCATCATAATTATCATCATCGTCATTTTGTTGATGAATCTATTTATCAGTCTTCTGCAAGGTAGACTGGAGCAGACAGGGAAATATACCATGCCCTGAATATACAAGACACAACAACTGTAGCAAGGTTTGAATCCAAAACCTATTATGTTAAAAGTAAAATAAGTCATAGCTCAATTTTTTTAAACCCAAATGTTAGTATTATCTATATATATATTTGTTGACAACATATTGGTAAAAGTAAATAAGAGCAACTCAAGTTTCTTTGCATAATTTTTTTTAATGTTTTTAAAACAAAAATGCAACTCATACTTTTTGTTTTACTACATCTCTTTTATTCATTTTGCATGTACTGAAGATGAAAGGTGAATGATGTTAAAATATGAATAGCTGACATATATATGATGTCTCAAAAATTTGACATTCAGAGAGATTTCTTTCGCTGTTTTCATGGTTTGGCATGACCGGTTATCTTGCAAGCAACACTACTGAGTTTTGACATTAGTCAAAAAACAAAAAAATAAAATAAATAAAATAAAATGTTGTTATGTCACTCTTATTATCATGCTTTAAAATTTTGAGATGATGGAAAACATTACTATGTATTGAGATCCATCGGTGTGGGTTATAGAATTCATAATAGAAAAATATCTATGTTAGTTTGATCTTTAAGACAGTTACCTTTCAGCAAATGTGTATCGACATTGACATGTGTTACATACATTCCATTTTTTTCTCCCACATTAGCAAATATCTGTAGAGCTAAGGTTTGTTATGTAAAGATATTCACTTTGGAAATACATATGTATAAGGTTTGGAAAAATTATCTACCAGGGGTTCAATCCCACTGTGTAGCACCCTAAGCATGTGTCTTCTATTATAGCCTTGGGCTGACCAAAGCCTTCTGAGTGGATTTGGTAGACGGAAACTGAAAGAAGCCGGTTGTATCTATCTATCTATATATCTATCTATGTATCTATCTATCTGTATAAATATATATATATATATATATATATATATATATA
>NC_068994.1:39752058-39763646 GCF_001194135.2 Octopus bimaculoides | reverse complement strand
TATATATATAATTATAAATCTCTGAGCGAGAATTAAACAGTAGCAGCATGACATTGTGAAGTCTATTTGCCACCTAAATGTGGCTGACCCATATGGGACGATGCTACTGGGTAGCATGTTGTATCCTTGAGCAAAACACTTCATTTCACATTGCTCCTGTCCACTGACCTGAGAATGATTTCCAACAAAACCTGGGAAGCAGTTTTGGGATAACCTCTGTCATGGACTAGAATCACATCTGGGAGGGTGGCTTCTCCTCTCAATTACTTATACACCAAGGAACCCTGGATAAGCTCTGGCCTAATGTATTTGCAGACTTGAGACAGACTTCATACAGTGATCGCAATATAAACTCAGACACTTGCAATGCTTATTTTGTGCATACACAGAAAAACACACAAACATACACTTGAAGATACATGCACACACACAGATACACACAAGCACACATGCACACACACATGTGCGCATACATGCACACAATTCACACACATACATGCTTACATACTTTCATGTATATATACCTACATACATACAACCAAAATATTTCTTTATGCATGTAAATACTTTTTCATTTAAAAAAAAAAATCATATTGAACATCCCTCATTAAATCAAATTAATCTGTAACCCACCGAAGTATTCACCGGAGTTCAAAACCCAAGAGACTTATAAATATAATACGAGATAGAGGTCAGTATGACAGCATTTTAAATACATTTTGTTTGTGTGTATATGAATGTATGTGTGTGTTTGTGTGTGTGTGTATATGAATGTATGTGTGTGTTTGTGTGTGTGCACGTGTGTTTTCCTGCAAGGCTGAATACTTCATTACATAGCAAATGTAACTAGGAACACACTTCAAATGACAACTGCTTTTATTGAATATCAACTAGATTGAATGTAATGCATCATTGAAGAACACCTACAATTGGAATTATTTCTATTATTATGTTTAAAATTGACAACTATCAGCTTTTATTGAAGTTTAAACATTAAAACTAATGCTATTGAAAAGGTTTAACAATAATGTATATTAACCTTTTTTTTTTCTGTTTTAGAGTTTAACATGAAAGTATATTAATCTGTGTTAGTGAACAACACAAAGCTATATGAACTTTTATTTGAATTTTTGCTATTAAACTATCTTGATTATCTTTGTCAACATTTCACATTAAAGATCTTTCACATTTTATCCATAAATGTATTCTAAATACATATTTAATAATTCCACATTATATGAAATCATTACTAACACGCCATAACAGAAAAATTTCCCTTCGAATACTACTTTCAAATAATTCAGCCATTTGAGCTTACATTTAATTGAAATGAAAATGTAGTGCAATCAATCAAAGCAAAAGAGAGTTAGCATAATTTTTGTTTTTTTTATTCTTCATTTCTCATTTACTTTTTCTTTTTCTTTTTCTTTTTAATCAATCTCAACATAGCAGTGAAAACAGTGATTATGCATAAGGACGGCTGTGTTTAATGATAACACAGTAATTGTTTGTGAGTGAATCTTTTGTCTGGGGGCTTTAGTGGCTATAATGCATCTTTGATACTCATGGAAAAGCTATAGTAAGAATGTATTGGTATATATTTTTAATCTATGTGATAGGGATGGATGTTTTGCGGTAAAGGGTTATTTACTTCAGCAATGAGATCACAAAATTACTTTATTCCCTTGGAAAAGAGTAACTATGGCTCATACACTGTTTGTTGCTCGTTAAAGATTCAAATATAATTATAAAGTTATGGTGATTAAGCCAGCTATCTAATTAAATATGTTCCACTTTAACAGTCAGTTATAAATCAAAAGATGTTTAAATGTTAATTAGTATAACATATGTTGCTAGCCTCATTGCTTCTACTATGCTTATATAACTTTTATATGTATATATATATATATATATATATATATATATACATACACATATATATATATACATGTAATATACACATTATCTATACATACATAGATACATACATACACACACACACACACACACACACACACACACACACACACACACACATATATATATATATATATATATATATATATATATATATATATATTTGCATATATACATGATTTTGCTGAAAATTTAATTTACATTTAAATCTTATATATTCTTTCTAAATATCAGTATTTATTTCTTGAAATATATTTTTATGTTCTTTCATACATCTATGTAATGTAATCAGAAATTTGTCTCTATGGCCATCACTAAATATTGTCATATAATAATAACAACATTTCTCCTTGCATTCCTCACCTATTCATTCTTATTATTATAATCTTACTTCTCATTTACATGACTGTCATCACCTTTATTGCCATCATCATCACCACCACTGCCAAAACCACCACCATCATCATCTGCAACAGTAGTAGGAATAACATCAATGATAGGAACATATGTTTGCATACATTAAGATATAGTTTATTGGTTCAAATTATAAACAGTGTTTACTTTGTCTAAGAAAATATATTTATTGCAATATTTTTCTTCCCTATCATTCATCATAAATCAATGTAAACAGCATCGATAAGGCAATATGCATTACTAGATATTTAGTTGCTCTGCAATATCTGTTATGGAAGAATCTATTTGTGCTTGAGGCAAAGCTTTTTGAAGTTGCAAAATATCCTTAGAGTAGGCAGTGACACATCTGGCATCAGTCCCGCAAAAGCTATCAATGCTAAAGCAAAAGGCCGTCATTGACTAAAGTACGTAGCGCTGACTTGGCAAAGGCCATGGACCACCACGAAGAGGCTTAGCAATACCTGGCACATCTTTTGCTTTACAATATTTTTCTCAATAAATGAAAAGAAGGAAAGAAGAACATGTTGTATATATATCTTAGCTGACATTCTTGAAAAAGCAGTGAAGACAAAAAAAGAAAAAAAAAGAAGAGATAGCATAAAGGTTGTCAAGGACATGTAGTAATATATATATATATATGTATGTATACTTACATACATACAGTTATATATCTATATGCACACACACACACACACACACACACACACACATATATATATATATAGAGAGAGAGAGATAGATAGATATAGATATACACACACATACACACACACATATATTCATACATACATAATATACTAAGGACAATACAAGACAATACTAAGTGATATCAATTTCATAGGTAGCTTGAAAAATTAGTTGATAAATAAGAATCAACATGCTTTCATGCTTAATGCTTAATATAGTTACTGAGAACAAAAATATTATTAATCAATTAAAATTACACATGTAATGAAGAGAAAGATTACTAGTGTTAATTATAATCCTTGTCATAAAAGGCAAGGAAGACAACTCTACAATCTAAATTGATTAAAAATTGAGCAGTAGTATAACCAAGGGTGAGGGAAGGTGGGCAAGTGCCCCGGGCACCAATTGAAGTGGGGTGCAGAATTGACCATAATACGATAAGTTTGAACTCCATTTCTAGAATTTATAAAAGTAAACATTCAAAAAATATATTTTGAATTACATGCTGTACTGAAGTGCAGGTAAATGAACCCTGGTAAAGTATTCCTAAACTATTGCTTTCAGACATTAATTACTTGTTACAAATAAGTACTATATAATATCGTGGATTTTGTAATTGGACGGTGGGGGCATTTTCGCGGCTTGCCCCGGGCACAGTTTACCCTTGCTACATCACTGGCGCTGAATCATGCAGTGAGTCTGATTGTTGGCAAGCATTATAACAAGTCTGGGCATATTTCTGTCTTATTACACCTCCTCAGCAAATAGACTGAATGACATTAAGTTGCAGTTCTTTTATCTTTTATTTGTTTCAGTCTTTGGACTGTGACCATACTAGGACAATGCCTTGAAAAGTATAGACAAGCAAATTGATTCCAGTACTTATTTTTTTATAGTCTGGTACTTATTCTTTTGGTCTCTTTTGTCAAACTGCTAAGTTACTGGAATGTAAACAAACTAACATCAGTTGGCAAGTGGTTTGAGGGAGAATCACAGACAAAAAAGACACACATACAAACACCTATACAACATGCTTCCTTACAGTTTCTGCCTACAAAATTCATTCACAAGGCATTGGTTATGCAATGAATGTAGCAGGAAATACTTGCCCAAAGTGCTGCTTAGTGGAACCAAACCTGAAACTTCATGGTTGCAAAGTAAGCTTCTTAAACAAACAGCCATGCTTGTGCCTATCAACATATCTGCACCTGTAAGTTGCTGTTTATCCCTAGGTCAACTCTGACTAGAAAACCTAAGGAAAACTAAGAAAACGAATGAGGAAAAGCATTTATTGATGGTCATCCAGTCTCTCTCTCTCTCTCTCTCTCTCTCTCTCTCTCTCTCTCTCTCTCTCTCTCTCTCTCTCTCTCTCTCTCTCTCCCTCCCTCTCTCTCTCTCTCCCTCCCCCCTCTCTCTCTGTACGTAGTTATCATATATCTATTGCTACATAATGTTACCTTAGATTTCTTGGATTTATCTGCGAGGTTTGGTTTGAAGGAGATTTTGGCTGTTATTTCTAACCTGTCAAGCAACCACAGAGAGGTTCTTTGTTGGCTTGTACATGTACAGACATAAGATTTTCTTGAATTTGTTTATTGGAAGTTTATCAAACCTGTTATTTTCTCAGCTTAATGTGATTACAAATGTGACATTGAACGCAAAGCTAACTTAATATTTACTGTATCAGTATAAACTTTACATCTAACTTAATATTTACTGTATCAGTATAAACTTTATCTCTGTTAGATGCACTTAACAGATAAATATTTGACATGTAAATATTTTTCAGTGGTTTGATTTGGAGCAGATGTAGCGAAGACTAAATATTCTTCTTATCAGAAACAAAATTGAAATTATAGTTTATGCCTTCTTTTTCTTTTTACACAATTCTTATCTAAGTAAGGTTTTCATCATTAATTCCTATAAGATTTCTAGATGAGCAAGTAGTCCTGGCTCTGTAGTAGAATTTAGTATGTCTATAGAAGGGCAAATGTGACTGATAACTATTTAGATGTCTGACCTTGGAGAAAAAAGTCCAATGAGGTTTGCCATAGACAGTAGCAAAAGATCTGTTTAAATTGTCACAAAGTATATATATATATATATATATATATATGGGGTGGGGGTATGTATATAACTATTGATATAATGTGTGTATTACCATCACCATCATCAACAACAACATTTAACATCCATTTTGTGTGTATATATATATATATCATTCTCGTCATCATTTAACGTCCATATTCCATGCTGACATGGGTTGGATGGTTTGACAAGAATTGATGTGTCCCAGGACTGCATTGAGCTGCAATGTCTACTTTAGCAAGGATTTTAAGGTTGATGCCTCTCTTAATGCCAGCCATTTTACTGTGTGGACTGGGTATATTTTTCATGCCACCTACACTCGTGAGGTCACCATGCAGTTTGCAGTAAAAATATATAAATAAATGAATTAATAAAAAAAGAGAGAGAGAAGAGAAAATGATTGATGGAAGCTCAAGGTGATGACGTACTCAGGTAGCTCCACAAGCAGCAGCCTGGATACCTTCAAAAGCTCCACAGAGCATGAGCTGGATCGAAGTGGTTGGGTGGGTTTGTAAGATTGTATGGGAAAGTGAATGAGAAATGGAGTGGGGTACAGACTGCCAAAACGAATAGGGTTGCTGGAAGGATGAGACAAGAGCTATGAACTGGAGATGATGAAGAGATGCAGAAGAGTGGAAGACAGTGAGTAACAAGAGTAATAATAAATACATATAATAGATTTATTTTGAAGTTGTATTTGTACAGTGAAGGCAGCAAGCTGGTGGAATCATTGGCATGTGAGGCAAAATGCTGAAAAACATTTCTTCTGGCTCTTTATGTGTGAGTTCAAATCCCACTGAGGGAAACTTTGCTTTTCATCCCTTTGGGGGTCAATAAGTATCAGTCAGGTGCCGGGATCAATATAGTTGACTTGTCCTCTCACCTCAAGAATGTGTGGCCTTGCCCATAATCCTGTCCTGGTAAATGTTGTGGTAATTTATGCTCTTAACACAACCTTAATAATAATAAAGTTATTTTACTAAATTCTTTATTGTATTTAAAATTAATTGAAATGAAGACAGAATCTCAACAGAAATGTGGTAAGAAAAATGTTAAAACACACAAAACACTATTATATTCCATTCTCATTTATCTTATAAAATGTTGAAATTGTTGCTGATCTACTGCAATCTGATTATTGACACAATTCCATTGTTTACACCCCTTTATAACCATACTGATGCTGAAATATACTGCTTTTGTTTCATTAGTTTTGAAAATAATGAAGAATTTATTAAAATAACTATTAATATTAAGCTGGTATTAGACAGTAAGTTGGCAGAATTGTTGGCATGCTGGACAAAAAGGTTAGCGGCATTTTGTCTGTTTTCATGTTCTGTGTACAAATTCTGCTGAGGTTCTTTTTGCCTTCCATCCTTTCAGGGTTGATAAAGTAAGTACCAGTAAGTACCACTGGAGCTGATGTAATTCACTTATCCCCTACCCCTGAAATTGCCGGTCTTGTGCCAAAATTTGAAATCAGTGTCGACCTGATGTAAGACAGCAAACTAGCAGAGTTCTTTGCATGCTGGACAAAATGTTTAGCAGCATTTCATCTGTTTTTAGATTTTTAGTTCAAATTCCACCAAGGTTGACACTGTCTTTTATTCTTTCAGAGTTGATAAAATGAGCACCAGTCAAACACTGGGGTCAGAGTCAGGAAAATCGCTGTATACCCTCCCTGAAGCTTGCTGACCTTGTATCAAAATTTGAAACCAATATCAAGTTGGTGTTAAAATTTGATGAAGGGTTTTTCACTTAGATCATTTTAAAACAAGGAATTTGTATCACAGAAAATAACGTGGTTTCAGATTCGTTTGTGTCAAATGGGTTAAGGATTGCAAAATTCTATGGAAGTGAAGCAAACGAAAAGAGATATTCTCAATAAGTTGACTAACTTACAGAAAAAATGTAACCAAGCTCTCCATGACAAATAACAACCTGGTCTTGGCTCCTGTTTGTAGTCAGTTTATACCTTTTATATTGCTAATGCTATGTATATCTATCTATCTATATATATATATTATATATTGTTTATTTATTATATATATATATATATATATATATATATATATATATATATATATATATATATATATATATATCAAGATATATATATAGGAAGATAGAATAGATTGATATATAAATAACTGAGTATAGATGTATGTGTATATATCTATCTAGATATCTCTCTATCTCTCTATCACCTCTCTCTTTCTTTCTCCTCTCCCTCTCCCTCTCTCTATCTGTATATATGTATAGATCTGTAAGTGTATATATGCATGTGCATGTATAAATATAAATGCACACACATGCACACACACACACACACATGTATGTGTGCACATGTTTGTGTGTATGTGCATGTGTGTGAGTCTGTGTATGTGTGTTTGTATATACAAGAGGAACATTATGTGTTTTAATACTTATACATCAACATGTTTTAATCTAAATATTTATTACAAGACTACATGAAAGCAATGCTCCATTATGGTCTCACCCATTATAATCAAAAGTAACTAAAGAACAAGGATCTTCGTTATGTCACTATTTGTCACTCAATTCAAATCTTGTGAAATTCTAAGAAAAAAAGGGATGAAATTTCCAACTCTAATTTTGTTATGCCAGACATTTGTCTACAACATTGATCTATGTATATAATATATTTCATTAGATATATGTGATTCAGAGTGAACATCCTTTGCAGAGTCTTTCAAATAAGAAAACCAAAAAAGAAATAAATAAATCATAATTATCTCTTCTTAAATTCTTCCATTTGTTTGTCCCCTCATTTCTTCTTTTATGATAAATCCTTAAAGTCTATGAGGATTTGCATTTCAGGGGTTAGGAAGTACTTCAACCCAACCCTAATCAGTTGGCTGGGTTTGTACAAAGCATAAGTGAAAGCTCCCACTAGAGAGTGGAGCAGCTGCTTAATGCAAACACTTTAAATTGGAACTTCTCTCTCTCATCAAATAATTAGCTATCCAACTGATTAGCAAACCTTCATTCAACAAACATGCAACCACTTACTGCTTCAACCATGTGCTATCTATCTGTCTGTCTGTCTATCTGTCTGTCTGTCTGTCTATCTGTCTGTCTGTCTGTCTGTCTGTCTCTCTCTCTCTTTCTCTAATGTGTGTATATATAGCTACCTCTCTCACACAACACATACATGTATGTATGCATATATATTGTATATATTTACACATATATATGTATATATTATATATACACATATATATGCACATATATATATGCATATATATATATATGTGATGATGCTGATGTATCTGTGTGAGATTATACATACACATACATATACATATATCCCTTCTGCCACAACTACAATGGTTCCCTAATTCTTTAAATTAATATACTGACTGAATACCACTTTTCTTAAAGTCCATCTATTATATTTGCCTCTCCCTTTTTCATCATTCAATCCCACTCTGTCTCATCTGCAAAACCATCATACTGGCCAATCTCTTCTCTTCAAAACAGCAGTTTTCTGTAATATTCTCTCTACTATGCCATATTTTCTAGATGGATATCAATTTATTGAAGTTGCTCTTGAACTGCATTGAGTGGAACCTTTGCATAGTTATTCAATCTGCTAAAAATAGAAGCATAATCCCTCTCCAGTAACTTGTTAATATCTTTAACTGAAGAGACATACTGATTAATTGGTCCAAAATTTTGCTGTGTCTGAATAAAAGGCAAGATGGTCATAGCTTAAATTCTTTACTCCATAAAGCTTGGATGCTACAGTCAAGGCTAATCTGGATCTCTGGGTTAAATGAGAACACCAAACATGAGAGCTTTTTTGTGGTCATTTGATTTGCCATAAGTACCTGCCAAATTTTTCCCAAATTACACCCCGCTGTATTAAAAAAGGAGGACACATGGGTTAATATCTAGATGCATAATACTCAAGGGAAAGACAGAAGACATAATAGGCAAGGTTCGAATGCTATTGATTTTAATTCTGCTGGATCAGAACAACAAAAACAACAAAAATGATCTCATTTAGTCAGAGAAGGCCTAATAAGAGAATGGATGCAGCTTCTATTCCTTGACGAATGTAATAAAAATAAGATTTAACCAGGAATGTAAAACATGCAGCACCATGAAATATAAATGTATACCTTAGTGACATCTATGGGAAAGTTTGTTACTTAAGCAAAATAATTAAACTGAGAAGGCTTTTAAGACAAATATTATTTAATGTATGAATCAATAAAAATCTGTGATACAGTGAGGCTGTACTTACACAGCAAAAGGCTCAATCTCCTCCATCCATATTTCCTGTTCATTAACCAACCTCATGTTTTCCATTACCTTCCTCCCTATTCATTCCTGAATATTACTGAATCACCTTCCTTCCGATACCACTTTTACTAGGCTTTATTTAAGATGTTTATGGTCCCTGCCCCTCCTTCTCTTTTCAACTATCTCTGTGTCTTCTAAATGTTTAGGCTGTTTTTCTTGCTAAAGTGGTGAGGTTAGTTCTGACAAGCCTCCATGACAGTTTCATAGTCATCATGGTTCCTATTTTATAAGGCAATCTTTTATGGTGTCTTTCTTGTTGCCAACCTTTTCAACCACCTCTTAGAATACATAGAAACACAGCTTACTTATTCTAAAACTGGAATGCACACAGTAATTAAATATCCACGTATGATGTGTCTGGTATATATACAGCTGCTATACTAATTATCATATACTCATAAGTGACACAATTCTATACACTTTTATCATAAATATAAATGTATAATGTTCTACTAATGAGAAAATATACACTCTGCACATATGCAGACACTAAAGCTTACACAATCATACACACAAAATTGTAAAACATTTAAATTGTTGGAGCAATTATTGTAGAGTAGAATTCCCTTCCAGTTAAAAATCACTCAGCCATAAATGATCAAGTAATATTTATATTCGGTGTATCAGAGCTGAAGTAAGACTGTGGTATGATGCGCTTTCACTACAGGCACAACTTTCTGGTTATGTCTGAACTATGACTTTCTGATAAGTATTGAAACATCTTAATTGTGCAGCAATTACACTTCAACTAATACTAATTTCCATTTGTCTGTCTCTTGGTATATCTGTTATCTATTTCTCTATCATTTAGTTTATCATTTTGCCAAGAGTGAAACAAAAGAGAAAGAAAGAGCAAGTAACATTCATCATCATCGTTGTTGTTATTTCTTGTTATCATCATCATCACCATCACCACCACCACCACCACCACCACTGCTGCCACTGCCACCATCACCACCATTGACACTACCACCACTATCTCTCACTACCACTATCCCCACCACCACTACCCCACACCACCACAATTACTATTACTACCACCATCATCATCACCATACCATGATAAGCAAATGTCTTGAATTTGCATCACCTCATCTGTGAAAACCAGTATTCTTATTAACTGACCTCACTGTTTCTTCAGTTTGGTTCAGTTTAGTTCTCTCACAAAAATCTAACATTCTTATTATATATGACCTTAACTTCTTCAGTCTGGTTCTATCACAAGCTGGCTCTTTTCATTACAAAAAAGATCATCAACACTTCCATACCCTATATGCATCACCCATTTACATTGCATCCCCAAACCATTAAAGTTGCCTAAGCCCTTCCTGTTTTCCCACTTTTTCAAATTGCCAGTGTTATAGGGGATGAATCCCTAATATGAGCTAATGAGATCCTTGAAATCAGTGATTCTCAAACATTTTTTTTATCCATAGACCCCTTTGATTACTATTCTGTTTTGGTGGACCCCATGGCGATTCGATGTTTTAAAGACTAGGTTTATAGATACATCTTTAAAAATTATTATTTTGCTTTCACACATTCATTCATGTAGTTTGAACTATGTAAAACATTTGAGAAAGAAATTTATCTGTTTCTTGCAATAAATATGTCTAAAGCAAAGTTTTTACATCGATCCATAAAATATGATTGTGGGTTCCCAATTTACTATTTTGCTTGCCTTGAACCCTACCAAATCTTATAAGGCCCCAACCAGGAGTCATATATACACCCAGGTTGAGAACTTCTGTTTTACATACTCATATGACCTACTACTAGAAGTAACAGCTGGATCACCCTCCAACCGTTAACTATAAAGTTCCTGATATACAGAAAAATATCTAGCCATGTCTAAAATATCTTTAGTTGCAAATCTGCATGACTGGAGTTCACTAGGTACTAAACAACAACAGACCAAACACCTAATTTTATTATTTGGCTCAATCAAAATCTTAAACATATAAGCACAGGAGTGGCAGTGTAGTAAGAAGCTTGCTTCCCAACCACATGGTTCCAGGTTCAGTCCCACTACATGACACCTTGGGTAAGTGTCTTCTACTACAGCCTTGGGGCAACCAAAGCCTTGTGAGTGGATTTGGTAGATGGAAACTGAAAGAAGCTCATCATATATATATATATATATATATATA
>NC_068994.1:39745025-39747150 GCF_001194135.2 Octopus bimaculoides | reverse complement strand
ATATGTGTGTATATATATATATGTGCGAGTGTATATATATATATATATATATATACATACATATATTTATATACATACACACAGACACATATACACATATATTCACATATATACATATATATACACACACGTATATACATACATACAGACATACATACATGCATGCATGCATACATACATACATATGCATACACACACTCACATATAAATAGATTTATACTTCACAGACCATTACTTTTAAACTATTTTATCATTTTTATGGATTAATTTTAGCGTTTTCTTATAGGTATCACATGTTTAAAATTTCCATATATTAAGTTTATCAAGCTGTTTTTGTTTTTCTAATATTTTATTTTCTAATATTCTCTTTCTTCAGTTATCAGGAAATTATACTGAAACTTCAGTGTATAAAGATACAGTATAGATGTATACATATGTAACTACAATTATGTAGTTACAGTTCTGATGATGACTTTGCATAATATTACCATGAGACCATAATAGAAATTTAACCAACAAGCAGCCTTATCTTGTTAACTGGATATAATATTATTGACCAAACTTTGCCAAATGTAATAATACTTTATTGATGTGTATTTCTTTCACTGGAATGCTTGATGCATGCAGGTCATGGTTTTAGCATGGGAGTCATTGATTTAATATGTAATTAAGTACAATATTATAGAGAACATATTATCGAAGATAATACTGTTAGAAGTCTCATGAAGTATCTTTACACTCCAAAATCTAATTTGCCCTGATTTTCTTCCAGAAACATTATAATAAATAAATGATTAAATAAATAAATATATAAAAAAATATAAAAAATATAAAAATATAAATGAATATATAATAAAATAAAATAATATAATTAAATAAAATAGATGGTGTTAAAAAATTAATTAATGTTATAACTAGCTTAGGTTTTTTATCAGAGTAGATTAATTGGCAGATTAATTACCTTCCAAAAGTCTAATTAAGCGTATAATCAAATGATGAAGCTGAGAAAGAAAACAAACAGCTTCTTACAGAGTTTGTTCGATTTTCCTTCAGAGGTGATGAAGGTTATCAAAGAAGTTAAAAGCAAAAATGAAACGTGGTGCATATCTTGAATCAGTTTGCACATTCCTTGACAATATTTTTCTCTTCTACTGATTGGTCTTTTGAGAAAATGAGCAAATTTCTTTTTTTTTTTTTTTTTTGGTAGATCTTAGTCATACTTTTTTTTATTGTTTTCTACCAAATGATGTTGTCACTCTTGAATAATTTCCAGTTTGTTCTTCTAGTGTGGTTACAACCCTGCCATATAACTAATGCTGAACATTGCATGTTGTTGTTGCTATTTTTTTTAAAGAATGGTTCCATAGATTCAGAGATGTGGAACTAATTAAGCAATATGGTAGTTTGTGATTGAAGAATGTGGAATTAGCTTTTGTGTTTTATATATTTATGTGTGTGTGTGTATGTGTGTGTGCATTCATTCACACACGTTAGTGTGTGTACTTACGTACATATACTAATAATACTGATATATAAGTATATATATTTTGGTGGAGCTGTAAGTTCTACATTTATTGAATATTTGCTGAGGAAATTTTTACCTTAAAAAAAAAAACATGTTATCAAGGCTGAATCAGAATACTTTATGCATAATATACTTTCTTACTGGTATAATTGTAATTTCATATTCAATATTCATTGTTGTAGATTAGGGTATGTAATGGTGCATATTCTCTTGTACGTATATATATTTATATATACACACACACATATATGTATATGCATATGCATGTACATACATACATATATATATATATTGCATATAGTTGCCTTCATTGTTAATATATATATATATATATATATATATATATATATATATATATATATATATATATTAACACATATGTATATACAAATATATATACATACATAATACATACAAGCATGCTTACATACATATACATGTGTATATATGAACATTTACATATTATAGATTTGCCTGTTTATATTCAAGTGTGTTATGTCTTACATTCTAAATGGGGACATGCATATAAGCATATACACATGCATAATATAATTTATTAATTATTCTAATCTAATATATATGCATGTATGTATATATATA
>NC_068994.1:39736667-39744817 GCF_001194135.2 Octopus bimaculoides | reverse complement strand
TATATATATATATATATATATATATATATATATGTATATGTATTAAATTAATTATTTAATGTAGCAGTATGAGAAATCATACTTCTGTTTTGAACAAAAAACAAAATGGTAAAAAAAATTTGCAGAATTTGTGATATAATCTTCTCTTTCACGAGATTTTCTACTATGTGACCCTTTTATAATCATGTTAAAACTTTTGTGAGGATTTCTTCATTACTGATTATTTGGCTCTGCTAGTTCACAAGACTCCAGGGGAGTTGTATTTGCTATGCACGCAAATCTTTGCTTGCTTTTTCACGGATTCTTCATATAATTTGCTTATGTTATTTCCCTGTTTCTGGAGTATTAATGGTATTGACATAAGTGATGTTAGCTAGAATGTATGTCGTGTGTTTCACATACATTTTTTTTTTACATCAATAATAACAGCATGATTGATACTTAAGCAAACTTCATCACAAAAATATAAAAGAAATTATTTTTTTTTAGCACTAAGTCCTTCCCCACCATCCCTCAAAAAAAAAAAATAATAATAATAAACCAATATATGTATAAAAGTAAATAAAATTGGTTGAATAGTTAAATGTATTGAATTCAGCACCCTGCTGAAAAATATTTGGAACCAATACAACATTGGCAGAAATTAAAAGAAAAAAGCCTACCACTAAGTTTGCCTTCTTCAATGATTCTTCAAATTTATTTAAGAGGCTGAAGAATATCCAAGGTGTAATTGAAAATCTTAGTGATCTCTTTAGACAGAATTCAAGTATTTTTTAAACAAACAACCTAAATCACACCTCATGGGATGAACATAAACAGGTTACAGAACTTAAAATCTGTGTGCTCACACAATGGGTAATATATATATATATACATGTTTATGAATATTAGTGTATATGTGTCTGTATGGGTTTATATATGTATGAACATGTTTGTGAATATATGCTTTTAGTTCAAGGAATTAAAATTTCTTTGAGGTTTTTTTTTGCCAAAATATAGACATATCTATAGAAAAAATAAGCAAAAAGAAATGCAATAAAAAATGTATAAAGTGACAGTGTTAGCTTCCATAGCGTATTTTAAAAAACAATAGTACTTTTTTAATCTTTAAAAGCTTTTACTTAAAGGCTTCTTCACTAAATTATATTTTTATTTCATGAGAATAATTCATATATTTTTCATTTTGTTTTAACATTGCTTTTTTATTGTTTAAAAAGCTGGTTAGTATTTTTACCCTGTTCTAAATGGATTTGCTGCCAGACATGGTGTCAATAACAATATGTATGAAAGAAGAAAGATTCTTATAATTCTTACTTATTAACTACCATTAGCTGAGCCAGGATTCATGTGATATATAGCAGTAACCAATAAGCGTGTTGTCTGTATGTGTGTATGTATATGTATACATATACAAGTATATATGTATATATACATACATACATATACATTCATACACACACATATATATATATATACACACATACTCACATCCACACACACATTCATATATGCATATTCAAACAAAAGCACTCACATGCATATCTGTGTGTGCGTGCACACACACACACAACTTTTTCTTTGAGTTTATTTAAGTTCTCAGAATTCAATCCAGTTAAAATTGGGAAAGCATCTTTTGCCTCACTGAAGACATTTCCAAGAATTTGTAGATGTGTGAATTAATGTATGCATATAGGAGTATCTTGATGCATATATGAATGCACTTGCACACAGGAATGGGCTTTTTTTACATGTCTAAGTGTATGCAATTACTCTCCAATGTATTTATATATATTGGTGCATGTTTGTGCATGTGTATACCACATACATTTGTGTGATTCTCTGTATATGCTCATTGCAGGAAATTCATTGATTCATTAATTAGTGGGGTTAATTGACATTTTTTGGATAGAAAGAAATTTAATGCAGTTTAAATTGGTTAAAAAACTAACATTTGAACATTTTGATTCTTTCAAATGCTTTAAGGTTACAAAAATGTTTTATTTATTTATTTATTTATTTATTTATTTATTTATTTATTTCTTCCTCAGTAAAGGATTATAATGTATTGGCCTCAAATTATAAAGATCATGGGGTCATATCATTATAATTCCAGTCTTTCTCGCTTTTAAATTTAGTACTTGTCTCACTTTCGAAATATACGGTTTAACTTTCTTTTTCAATTATTTGAATTTTTCTGACAAGGAAAGAGCTAATTTCTAATAAAGAAACAAATGTCTGTTTATAAATTTTGGATAACAAATAATAAGTGTTGTCACCTAAACTTTAGAAAAGTCTTGTATATTTTAGTGTTCCACCTTACAGTTTGCATTTGCAATGTATACGTTGAGCAGTGAGATTTTTCACCTGAAAATCTTAGCTTTGCAAGTGTGTTAAACATTATGTTTGTGTTTATGTATAATGTATGTATATATGAGTGTTTGCATGTATTTATAAGACACACACACACACACACACACACACACACACACACACACGCGCGCGGGGTAGTTAAGAATCTTTCCCTGCAACCGCATGGTTTTGGGTTCAGTACCAATGTGTGACACCTTGGGCATGTGTCTTCTACTGTAACCCCAGTTTGACCAATATCTTGTGCATTAAAACTGTTCAACTACCCCTCATACACACACACACATGTCACATTACTGGCACATGTGCCTGTGGCACATGAAAAACAATATTTAAGTGTGGTCATTGCCAGTGGCGCTTGACTGCCTCCTCTGCAGGTGGCACCTAAAAATCCTTCTAAATTACATAAGGAAAATTACAAAAAAATTCTGCTATCCTTCAAATGGAAATTTAAAAAAAATAATTGTTTGAAAGTTAAAAATTTAGCAAAAACTAAGACAGAATATTAAACTATTGCTAACCTTGTGTAAATTTTATCATACCTGTGATTAAGAGAATTATGAATAACAGATTTTTCCAGACACTCAAGCATTAGTATGAATTTTTTAAAGCTTTAAATTATATTTTTAAATATCTACAATATACCATTTGAGACTGACTGATTAGAGTAATCTATGTCTGCCTATGTATGCCTATCTGTTTGTAATTCTATCTGTATACATGTCTATGTGTATGTCTGTATGTATTTGATGCATTTGTGTGTGTGCACGTGTGTGTATGCATGCACACACACACACATGTGTAAGTAAGAATATGTGTATGCATTTATATATGCATATATGTATGCGTGTATGTTATCTTTGGATAGCAAAACCAAGAAGTGCTACCTACTGAATTATTGCTAAATTATATGTGTGTGTATGTAAATATATATATACATTTGTATGTAAAGAATATGAGGGGTTTAGTTCACTTGTGATCTAAATGAATAGGTACACTAATTAAGTGCTATAGTTGGTCATCTGTTAGGTTCCAAGTTCACAGCTGAGGCTGGATCTAGGGATCCACATTAAGGTTCTGTTATTGTAGGTATATATTATATTAGAGGAAAATGCAAAACTAAGGCAGAATGAGTATCTCAAGTGATTTAGAATTGGTTAATTAAGGTAAGGTGAATTTGAAGTCTTACAGCCATTTCTGGAACAACCTAAGTGGTAGGTTAGCACGTCCACGCATTGGGTATTTGTTCATCAGAGACAAAATATGAACATTTTAGACAGGGAAAAGTTAGAGTTTACAAGGAATAGAATATATTCACAGCTTATAAAGAATAAAAGAGAAGAATAAAGGAGTAAATAGAAGAATAAAGAGTAAAGGTAGAACACGTTGTTGAGATTCTAGACAGAGGAATGATGTTCTGGGAGAGGAAGGGCTGGGGATAGTGGATTAGTGTGGGACGTGGAGAGCTGAACATAGCAGAGGAGTGGCAAGTAAGTCAGGAGTGTTTGAGGAGAGGAGGTACAAAACCAGCTAAGTCTAAGGAACAGAAGCCATTAAAATACTGAGCTCAAAGGCAAAGATGAGGCAGCCATGGAATGCATTTGTGAGTGATTTTATACCAATCACGTCAAATGGATTTTTTTACTCTATGCAGTCCAGGATGTTTGTGTGTATTTAATTATTGGTTACCTCGTCAAAACATTTCTTTCTAAAGGGTTGCTCAAGATTGAAGTAGGTGCCTTCTGATCTGTTAAAAGTAAAATCTGAGCATGGCTGTGTGATAAGAAGCTTGCTTCCCATCTATGTGGTTGCAGATTCAGTCCCACTGCATGGTACTTTGAGAAAGTGGCTTCTGTTATAGCCTCAGACTGACGAAAACCTTGTGAGTGGATTTGGGAGTTGGAAACTGAATGAAGACTGTCATATATATATTTATGTGTGTGTGTCTTTGTGTCTGTCTTTGTCCCCTGCCACCTCTTGACAACATCCCTCTATCCTAGTAGCTTGGGAAAAGAGACTGATAGAATAAGTATCAGGCTTAAAAAATAATAAATACTAGATTCAATTCATTCGACTAAAAATTCTTCATGTTGGTGCCCCAGCATGGTTACAGTCTGATGACTGAAACAAATAAAAGATAAAACCAATGGGAGAAGCTCTATGGCAGTGGTTCTCAACCGGGGTCTATATGACTCCTGAGGGTCCGTATAAGATTTTTAGGGTTTCACACAACACAATGATAAATTGGGGATCAACAATAGTATCTTAAGGGCCCCTGAAAAAATTTTACTTTAGATGTACGTATTGGTATGTAATGCAAGAAACTGCGAGATTTCTTTAACATTTCACATAGTTCAACCTACACAAGTTAATGTGTGAAAACCAGAATAGGAATTTTGAAAGAAGTATCTATGAAACTAGTTTTTAAACATTGACTGGCTATGGGGGGGGGGGGTCCACCAGAATAAAATAGCAGTCAATGGGGTCCATAAATAAAGAATGGTTGAGAACCCCTGCTCTACAGGAATGCTCGCCCTATTAGAAATAACAATCAAATTTCCTTCAGAACCATGCTGTACCGTCTTATAAAACAACACATTGGGTAGGAGTACAACAAACCTAGAAGAAGAATAAAGGAGTTGGATGGCCATGATGTGGAAGCCTTTAATCATGTGTCTATTCAGTCAAGGCTGACGTGGGTTAAACAGCATCAACAATCCCCACTGCCACCACTAACAACAATAACAACACTACCACCATCACCAGCAATAACAACCACAAGGTATCTCATCTGATAAAATCCACAGATACTCCATAAGTGAGTTTTTCTATTGAAACAAGAATTTTGTTAGTCATGTGTAACATGTTTTCAACATAACACTACATCTAATTTGTTTTTACTTTTATTATATATTGTGTTTTATATTTTTTGTGTTTTAAATTTAATATACATATATGGCATTTCAGTCAACATTTCATGCAATATTTCAATCATAAATATTTCTAATAACTTTCAAGTGTATATAATGTCTATGTGTGTATTAGTGTGTGTATGCATGTGTGTTAGAGAGGAAGAGAGAGTGAGGGAGACAGACAGAAAGAGAGAGAGAGAGAGAGAGAGAGAGAGAGAGAGATGAGTTTAACTTAATATATCAAATTATTACTACATTTTCCTCTTAAATCTAATTTCCCAAAATTAAAAAAAATTAAAATGATGTATCATTCTTTGTGTGCAAAGGAATGAACGTGCTTGTACATGTTCACATATGTGTGTGTATGTACCTATTTGTATCAGTGTGTCTGTGTGTATGTATGTATATTAGCGTGCTTATATGTATGAGTATAAGTAAATATGTGTGTATGTCTATGTGTGTATTAGTTGGCTTACGTGTGTGAATGTCAGCAGGTATGTGTGTGTGTCTATGTGTATGTGTTACAGAATGATGGATTAAATGTTATTTATTTAAAAGTTTTTGAAGTCTTAAGTAGTAGTTAGAAATATTTATTACTGAAAGGCTTCCCCTGTTTATTTATTTATTTATTTAGATATTTATTTGTTCTCTTGTTTATTACCTACTCAATGAAGGATTTTAAAGTATTGGACTCCTAGCATTTAGAATATAGGTTCTTGTCATTATAAATTCAGTCTTCCTTAAGGCTCCAAAGTGGCAGAGTTGTTAGGTAGAATGCCTCACCATATTCATTCCAACTCTCTGCACACTGAGTTCCAATGCTGCCTAGATTAACTTTACCTTTTATCCTTTACAGTTCAATAAAATGTTTCAATCTAGTGCAATCAGTTAGCAGAAATATTAGAGGTACAGATGAGATATCTCACAGCATCTGTTCCAATTCTTTGCAAAACATTGGTACCAAGCTTTATCAGTCCAAGTTGGTGAACTTTTCATTGGAAAAACATCAAAGTCAAGTAAAAGAGGAAACTGCAAGTATGGGCAACAGCCAGTTTTTCTCAAAAAATCTTGTCCAGACTTGCTCATATATGTGCAGATGCATGGTCAACATTGACCAACAGAGAGTCCGTCATTGTTGGCTATAGGTTTTCCAATGGACAAGTTACTGGTTCATTATGTTTTCAATGGGGAGAAAGAGCGATCCTAAGTACCCATTCTATTTTTTTGTTTTGTTTTGTTTCCATCAGTTTATACATGCTTTACTGATATTCGTCAATTAATTTTTAAACATGTACATACACACACTCACTCACACACAACAGATATCTATCTATCTATATATATATATATATATATATATATATAGATAGATAGATAGATAGATAGATAGATAGATAGATAATGATATGTAATGGTTAGATCCAAGGGATCCAGGTTTAGAAAGTTAGCAAGCTTCAATCGTTCCATAGAAGGCATAAAAATTACATATATATATATATATATATATATATATATATAGATAGATAGATAGATAGATAGATAGATAGATAATGATATGTAATGGTTAGATCCAAGGGATCCAGGTTTAGAAAGTTAGCAAGCTTCAATCGTTCCATAGAAGGCATAAAAATTACATATATATATATATATATATATATATATATATAATTTTGTACCGCCTGACTGGCCTTCATGCGGGTGACACGTAAAAGCACCCACTACACTCTCTGACTGGTTGGCGTCAGGAAGGGCATCCAGCTGTAGAAACTCTGCCAAATTAGATTGGAGCCTCGTGTTGCCATCCGGTTTCACCAGTCCTCAGTCAAATCGTCCAACCCATGCTAGCATGGAAAGTGGACGTTAAACGATGATGATGATATATATATATAATTGTTATACCTTCGATGGACTGCTCGAAGCTTACTAACTTGGATCTTACCTTTACATATCATTATTTGTCTATACACATACACACATATCAGTTACAACAAAGGTTTTAGTTAATTAAATGAATGGAAGAGCCTGCTAATGAAATTAACATGCAAGTGGCTGGGCATGTTAATTCCATGAGCTCCATGTGAAGGCATGTGGCTTAGTGGTTAGGGTATCATAAGGTCATGAGTTTGATACCTAGTGGAGCCTTGTGTTCTTGAGCAAGGCACTTTATTTCACATTGCTCCAGTTCACTCAGCCTGCAAAAATGAGTAGTACTTGTATTTCAAAGGGCCAGCCTTATTACATTCTGTGTCATGTTGAAACTCCCTGAAAACTACATTAAGGATATACATGTCTGTGGAGTACTCAACTACCTGCACATTAATTTCACAAGCATGTTGTTCAGTGATCGGATCAACTGTAATCTCATATATATAAGCACATGTATATATAAAATATATGCATGCATACATATACACACACACATGCAGATACACACACGCACACACATAAATATGTGTAAAGGTAAGATGCAAAGATCTAAGTGTGTGTATGCGTTTATATGCATGGTATTCAAACTGTGCACTAGAAGAGGTACCAGGTGCACTGTGTATTTTTAAAAATGTAATTTAGGGCTTTAGAAAATCCATATTAATGATTAAGCCTTTTGAAAAACATTCATAATTTTGTTATACACAAGTATGATTAATAAAACAAGATAAACAATAGTTATCTACATGTTTTCTAAATTTTAAAACATTTTTTTGCTTTTGTTGCTTTTCCTAAACTTTACTTGCAAAGTGTGCTAGAATTCTATTTTGAAATCCCAAAAGTCAAAAAAGAGAGGAAACTACTGTTAAATACATATCTGTATATGTGTATGTGAGTGCATGTGTCTCTGTGTGTGTATATCTATATATATATATATATATATAT
>NC_068994.1:39733075-39735991 GCF_001194135.2 Octopus bimaculoides | reverse complement strand
ATTTTGACAGCAGCCATGCTGAGTACCACCTTAAAGAATAAATACGCCAGTATTTCTTTCTTTTTTTTTTAAAAGCATAGTACTTACCTTATCAGCCTCCTTCATTGAACTGCTACTTTACAGGAACATAAACACACCATCACCAGTTGTCAAGTGGTGATGGGGGACAAACCCAGACACAAGAACACATACTCCCCCCCCCCACGCATACACACGCACAGGACAGGCTTCGTTCAGTTTTCATCCACCAAATCTTCTCGCAAAGTTTTATCCCAAGACATTTTCCCAATGCACCATACTGTGGAGCTGAACTCAAAACCACATTGCTGGTAAGCAGGTTTCTTACCACACAGCAATTCCTGAACATATATATATATATATAATGTTTCCTTCTACTAATTCCACTCACAATGTATTGGCCATCTCAACTCCAAGCTATGGTAGACGATACTTGCCCAAGGTTCTGTGGAGTGGGATCAAGAAATCAAACCTGAAACCAAAGGGTTGTAAAACCTTTACCTCAAACAGCCATACCTGTCACTGAATTTTGTTTATTCATGCTTTTTCTTTTAAAACATAACATTACACAGTAAAACTCATCTTGCAGCTAATTTAGCAAACTCTAATTATAAACTGTAGCTTTGTTTAGATAACTATCTCTGATTCACTATCAGACTACATAGGCAGCATTATTGGAAAATAATACATCTTAGTGAAAGTATTATTAATTCTGGAAAGGTGATGGCTTATAACATTTGAAAGAAAGAGATTTCTTTTTTAAATGTTAGTGGTATTTTTAAAATCAATTTAAACTGCATTAAATTTCTTTCTATCCAAAAATGTCAAATAACCCTACTAATTACCATTAAATTCAAGTTGTTATTGATTTTTTTTTTTAGGAAATATGTGCTACAGATGAGAATCTGAGAGATTCATAGAATGTTTTATTTGTTTGTTCAATTCTTTATTTATTTGTTAACAATTGTTTTTATATATAGAAATGGTTATTTTAGCATTAAGAAAAGTTGGATTTTTTAAAGGTTTTCAAAGATTCAATTTGATTCTGGCAGAAAATGCTATATTTATACAGTAATCTGTAGTTTTTTTTAGTATCTGTAATCTGGTGTTTTCCTAGTTAGTTCCTTTAAGGATTACATAAATAGCTATAGTTCCATTTAAAAGTTTCATGTAGTTAATACTTTCTTTAATCAAGCTTATTTCAAGAATATTTTTTGTTGCAACACTCTTTGATTTCTCATTGTATACTTCAGCTATTCTGTACCAAAAATATAATAGCTTCTCCTTCATGTGAATTATTTTAGAATTTGAAATATTGAGTTTTACCTTTCCAGTTATGCTCTTTTATATTTCCTTTTCTTTTGTGGATTAAGTCATTGGCCTGGGGTCATACTGGAGCACAGACTTTGAGGGATCATATTGGTCCGAGAACTTATCTTTGATGGTACTAACTGTACTGTACTCTATTGTTTGAACACTAAGTCTTGGGTTATAAAGACACAATATAAACAGATATTAATACATGACAAATAACTTCTCTCACAAGGTGTTTGACATGTGGATGCTGTAGTTTTTGAAGATTGGCTTAAAAACAAAACTATGAAGAAAGAGGTTCCAGCCATGAACATCCTGTCTATTTCCAATGTCTTCAGAACCTAAGAACACATTATCCATTGATTTCTAAGAGAGTCAAATGTAATTTATCAGGATGTGAGGGGGAGGTATTTGCTCAAGTTGCTCAACAATGAGATTATAGAACCATCTTGTTTGTCAAGGAAATGTCTTAGTCTTGTTGGTTTTGATATGTGAAATTATTGATTCAAACAACTAAATAAATAGTTATTGTTCTTTATTTTCTTAATTTGAACACTAATTAGCAAGCCATGGTATTAGATTACATGTCTAAAAGTTTCACTTTATAAGGACAAGAAAAACAAAGAAACCCAAATGAAAATAACTCACACAATACCTTCCAAAGTGAAGAAATTTTCGGAAAAGTTTCCTCATGATGGAGTGTTGTAATAAAAAGTTAAACTTATCATATACAAACATGGTTTTATTTCTGTATTCTTCATCTAAATAATTCTATAATTTGGAGACATGTTAATATATTTTTTATTAAAGGAACAGAAAGAAATGGTGATTTGTGAGGATGTATAAGAGATTTTGCATTTTTGACTAGAAATAATGTAAGCTATTGGGTACTTTTTTTCTTTTTTTTTTGTGGTGCCAGCACTACTCAAGTCACTATACAGGCTGACATAATATTTTTTCAAGCATAAGGTATCGAAAACAACACAATTCAATGTCTCCTCCCACTTTTTAAGATAATACAATGTAATATGAAAGACATTTTGCTATTATATCTAGCAAGAGTTTACCTTGCTGACTGGATCTCTTGACAATTTTAAGCCATTGGTGTTTCAGCTATGAGTTTTATTTTATTTATGGCACAATTGCAAACTTCTCTGTAGTTTTCTTATTTGTATATAATTTTCTTTCTAGAAAGCCTGCTTGGTTTTCCTGGAACAATTTGTTTTCAGCTCCTTTCTATTCTATTTAGTATGACTTGGCTCTTTGTTTTTATTTATTAGCCTGACAAATTGCATTACATTTGATATTTCTTATAACATTTGTTTTTGTCTTTCACTAATATAATAGCTTTACTTTTAAGATAACTTCCACTGTGCAACATAATGGATTTGTGTTTTACACACACACACACACACACACACACACACACACACACACACATATATATATATGTAGTTATGTGTACATATATATATATGTGTGTGTGTGTGTATACATATATACATACACATACACACACATATGTCAGTGTATGTGTGCATGAGCATATATATATATATATATATATATATATATATATATATA
>NC_068994.1:39727136-39729871 GCF_001194135.2 Octopus bimaculoides | reverse complement strand
TATTAAAAAAGGCGGCAAGCCGGCAAAATAGTTAGCATACTGGACAAAATGCTTAGCAGTATTTCATCTGCCGCTATGTTCTGAGTTCAAATGCCACCGAGGTTGACTTTGCCTTTCATCCTTTCAAGGTTGATAAATTAAGTACCAGTGAAACACTGGGATCAATGTAACTGATTGATGCATTCCCTGAAATTGCTGGCTTTGTGAAAAAATTTGAAACCATCATCATCATCATTGTCATTGTTATTATTATTATTATTATTATTATTATTATTATTATCATTGAAGGTGGCAGGCTGGCAGAATTGTTAGCACACCAGGCGAAATGCTTAGCGGAATTTTGTCTGCCGCTACTCTCTGAGTTCAAATTCCAAAGTGGTCAACTTTGCCTTTAATCCTTTTGGGGGTCAATAAAATAGAGCATCTGACAAGTACTAAGCTTGATGTAATCAACTAGCCTCCTCCTCCAAAATTTGCAGGCATTGTGCTTATAGTAGAAAAGAAAAGGATTATTATTATTATTATTATCATAGTATAGGTGCAGGAGTGGCTGTGTGATAAGTAGCTTGCTTACCAACCACATGGTTCCGGGTTCAGTCCCACTGCGTGGCACCTTGGGCAAGTGTCTTCTACTATAGCCTCGTGCCGACCAAAGCCTCATGAGTGGATTTGGTAGACGGAAACTGAAAGAAGCCCATCGTATATATGTATATATATATATATATATATATATATGTGTGTGTGTGTGTTTGTGTGTCTGTGTTTGTCCCCACAACATTGCTTGACAACCGATGCTGGTGTGTTTACAAACCCGTAACTTAGCGGTTCGGCAAAAGTGACTGATAGAATAAGTACTAGGCTTACAAAGAATAAGTCCTGGGGTTGATTTGTTTGACTAAAGGCGGTGCTCCAGCATGGCTGCAGTCAAATGACTGAAACAAGTAAAAGAGTAAAAGAGATCATTATTTGATAGTTTCATGCAGATTTCTACTGAATCACCTTGTACATTACCAGGGCACTGAGGAGTGTGTAACATTGTGTATTTTTGTTTTCCTTGATGTTGTGTGGGAGTACTGACTCTACCTGTTACTGTACTGCATTAGTTTATTTTGTCATGAAGTTTGGGTTGAGGCTTTTGTTGTATTAGTGTTTGTATTGCATATTGTGTGTGTAATGTGAGATGTGTTATTCTGTTGGGTATCCATCCTGTAAAGTACACGTTGTGGGGGGTGTTTATTTTATTAGATACATATATAGTGTAGCTTATGTCATTTTTGTGAATTATTATTATTATTATTATTATTATTATTATCTCATTTCATTCTCCTTTCAATTCATTCCCCTTTATCTTTTATGTAAACCTCAACTCAGATTGTAAACTGTCTTTGTAATGTTCCCATCATCTGATACCTTATGCCCTCGTGGCAAATAAAGAAATCATCATCATCAACATCAACATCATCATGATCATGATCTTATCATCATTATCATCATCATCATTATTATAATTATCATCATCATCATCATCATCATTGTCATCATTATCACACTGAACTTGGGTTCACAAATCCAGTTTTGATATTCCCGGAAGCCGTTACACTTCCTTTAGATTGCTCCTAATTGACATAATGTCTGTTCTAATAGATTTATATTTGCTATTACATTATTTCATTATCCCATTATCTTTGTTATATATACTATGTTTTGTTATATTGGTATTGTTTGTTTGGTTGTTTACTTTCACTTTCACTTTCACTTTTGAACTTTGTCCATGATTTTTTTTTTTTACACATGTATATACATAATGTCATTTTAACAGTAAATAGCAGAATGATAACTTGAACCAACACTGCTGAAAGACTCATAGTCCAGAGGGTTTTCTTCATGCATCTATGTGTGTGTGTATGTAAGTGTTTCACTGTGTTAATATGTTTGTGTTTGTGCATTTGTGTGAGTGCTTGTATGTGTATGAATGTATATGCATTTATGTATTTGTATGTGTTTTTATGTGAGAGTTTTATAAGTATGTTATGTGTTTGAATATTTGGAGGCATGTGTGTGTGTTTGTATATATGTGTATGTAGCTGTGTATGTATTTGAATGTGTGTGAGTGTGTGTTTGTTTATGTGTGTGGATGTGATAGTATCTGTCTGTATATGTGTATTTATTTGCATGTGTATGTGTGTGTTTTTATGTATTTACATATTTGGATGTATGAATGTTTATGTTCATGTATGCATTTGCATGTGTGTATGTGCATGGATGTATGTGTACTTACATGCATATATGTACTGGTTTATATGTGTGTATAACTAGTTCGGTGTGTTTGTATGTTGTTATTTGTTTACATATTTGGAGGTGTGCATGTTTGCCTGCATGTATATTTTATTATATGCATGTGTGTATTTGTATATGTATTTGTGTATTTGCATGAATGCATGTGTGTGTGTGTGTGTATTGGTATGCATTTGTGCACAAGTATGTATTTGCATGTGTATGTGTGTGTCTGCGTGTGTTTATATGTATTTATGTGGTTGCATATTTGGATATGTATGCTTGTATGATTGATCATGTGCATGTATGTGTTTGTGTATGTATTTGCTTGTATGTGTATGCGTGAATGTATGAACATATGTGTGTGTGTGTGTGTGTGTGTGCATGCATATGTATGTGTTTAATTGCATGATTGTTTTATTCATCTGAGTGTATGCATGTGCTTGTGTGAATACATACAT
>NC_068994.1:39725333-39727017 GCF_001194135.2 Octopus bimaculoides | reverse complement strand
TGTATTGTTTGTAGAATATACTCCAAGGAAGGTACATTATTGCAATGATACCAGAAATTTATTTATTAAGATGGTTAGCCATTTAGGGAATTTAGCAAGTCTGTATACATAGCTGAATATATTGGGAAAAAATGAAGCTTTTTACTACATGTTTAAAAAAATTTATTACTCATTGCAATGATAAAACATTTCTATGTGTTTGTGTATACACACACACACACACACACACACACACACACACACGTGTGCACACATATATACATATCAGGTCATCCCTTAAGTTCTGTTCGAATTTCGAATAAAGAAAACAAGTGATCAAATGTCATATTTAATTGAAATTTAATCATCAATGTACTTTCCCTGATTATCTATGACTTCATTCTATCTATTTACAAGCTTTTTAACCCCATCAATGTAAAACTCTTTTGGTTTCAAAGCGAAGAACTCTGAAATGTCAGTTTCGACCTCCTCCTGGCTTGCAAAAGTTATGTCCCCCAAATGATTCTGTAAACTACGAAACAAATGGTAGTCTGAAGGAGCAAGGTCAGGAGAATAAGGTAGATGAGGAATTTTCTGTCAACCAGGCTCTTCGATCTTCTGTGATGTGATCTTTGCAGTGTGGGGTCGCTCATTGTCCTGATGAAACATCACTCCTTTTTGATTCACTAAAGCAGGTCATTTTTTCTTCAAAGTTTGGTTCAGATGATCTAATTGCTGACAGTAGACTTGAGTATTGATTGTTGCATTAGGTGATAACAATTCAAAATGAATTACTCCTTTGCAATCCCACCAGATAGAGAGAAGAAACTTTTTCCCATGAATTTCCCTTCTTGGTTGTGGTTGAGCTTTTCCCCTTTTACCAAGCCACTGTTTACGACGTTTAACATTTCGAGAGAAGATCCATTATTCATCACCAGTCACAAGTTTATCCAAAAAGGGTGAAATGAGTTCATGAAAATGGAGAGAAGAGCAGATGTCGAATCGGGATTTGCGATTGCCTTCGGACAATTCATTATCCAATAATTTTTACTAGCTTATTTGTCTCTTTGTCTTTTCTTCATGGTGCTGTATGAATACTTGATGTAGTTTTAGAGTCAAGTTTTGACTGCTATCTCAAGCATGATGGTATCTTTTAGATACCCTTAATTATAATTTTTAATAATAATTATTACCTATAAGGTTTTTATTCCCATGCTGGCCACTTGATATGATCGGTATTTTAAATAACAATCTTATCCTTAGTTATTTAAAGAAAGTCATGTGGTTAAAAATATATATATATATTCATCTCTCATACCTCATGAATTTATGGTTGTGTGTGTGTGTGTGTGCACGTGTGTGTGTGTGCGTGCACGTGTGTGTGTGTGTGTGTGCATGTATACCTTAGCATTGTACATGCTTACCAAGTATTTGACTTGACTTATGATCTTGTGTTGTCCTGAGATAATGTGAAAGTTGCTTCACACAAGTATATAACAATATAGTCACATTTGTTTCATCTGTTAATAGCAACATATACTATTTGGTGGTAAAATGTTTTGTCATACATAAATCTATGCCTATTCACTGACAATTTACCCTATATCAATTATAATAATGATTCCTACTGTCAGGAATGATGTATCAGAATTTTGTTTTTTTAAGAGGAGTAGTAGTAGGTAGGGAAAAAGAAATTGTTCATATT
>NC_068994.1:39712833-39720333 GCF_001194135.2 Octopus bimaculoides | reverse complement strand
ATCTGTTATCACGATTCCCGACCAAAATTTTCATTTTCTTCACTATTTTATATATTAAATCTACTCTACATTCCACTTGATAGCCGAACATAAGATGAGTTTTATTTCATATTATTTCTAGTACTTGTTTTAACACACACACACACACAGGCGTGCGCACGCAGACACACACACACACACACACACACACATATGTTAATCTAGACTGTCTTTTATTTAAAGCAAATTTAAGAATCACAAGAGAACATTTCCACATAAAGGTAAAGTATTTACAGTAAAAATCGTTTTGATCAAAATTTAAGTTTTGCCTGACGATATAGTCAACCAGTCTGCAGCCCTCTCGCAAAGTTTTAAGTCCCAGGTAAAACGAATTTTACATACACACATGCACGCATGTATTACTGTATTCTTATTAGGAAAGTGAGGAGAGAACCTCTGAATCAGTGGTTCTTAACCGGGGTCCATATGATCGCAGGGGGTCAATCTGCGAGATTTTTTTGTGGGGGTGGGGAGGGTCCATGCAAGCAAAATAATAAACTGGGGATCTGCAATAGTATTTTAGGGATCCGTGAAAATATTTTGCTTCCAATATATTTATTGCAAGAAAGTGAGTTGTTTCAATTATTATAAATACAGCCAGTTAGACCCCACTTTTTACAGCTAGTCTTTATGCTCTCCAATGCCATTGACTGATCACCAATACATCAAGCTGTTCCTGAATAAAGGAGACATGAAAAAAATTGTCAAATATAGCATGAACATCCTATAACTATGCCTACCTTTACACACATCAATGTTTATATCAATATAATTGTGGTAATCAGAAGTTCCAACTTTATATTTTTTACTGTTGTTGTTGTTGCTGTTGTTGTTGTTGTTGTTGATGATATGTAAGCAGTAGAACAACCCTGGAGTACATTGTTCAACATATCCTTTATTTTTATAAAAGTAGAGTATGATTTGGTGGGGAGATTTTGCTGTTACTTCAACCAGATTATAACACTGCATGAAGGTTCATTTCAACTCAGCCTTCTTCGGCTCAGTCATTTTCGACCTAGTCATCTTCAGCTCAGACTTCTTCGGCTCAGTCACATTCGGCTCATCCACATTTGGCTCAGTCTTTATTGGCTTACTCTTCTTCGGCTCAACATGTCTCAGCTCAAGTTTTCTAATCCCAAACTTTCTTAGATCCATCTCTTTCAGCTCAAACACTCTTAGCTCACACTCTCTTAGTTCAAATTCTTTCAGCTCAAGTTCTTTTTGGCTTAAGTTTACCAGTTAATTCATTTCTTGCATGGTGTCCAACAATCACCCTCCTCACCAAGCAAACTTGATGGGGTTGCCAGTTTAGTCACCTATGACCCAACCAGTTGTAAAACCCATGCCAGCAGTGAAAGTGGACATGTATGTGTATATAAATATATATATACACATACATATATATTATATACATATACATACATATATATATATATATATAGAGAGAGAGAGAGAGATAGATAGATAGATAGATAGAGAGATAGAGAGATGATGATGGTGGTGTGTGTCTGTGCGTGTGTGTTTGTGTGGTGCGTGTTTGTGTTTTGTCACCCACAATAACGTGACAACCAGCATTGGTTTGTTTACGTCCCCATAACTTAGCAGTTTGACAATAAGTTTCCACTAGAATAAGTACCAGGCTTAAAAAAAAATAAGTATTGAAATCAATATGTTCAACTAAAAGCATCAAAGTGGTGCCCCAGAATGGCCGTCGACCAATGCCTGAAATGAAAGTTTGAAGATAAATTAACAAAATATTTTAATTGGAAAAATGACTGTGGAAAGTGTTTATTTACTTATGAACGCTTTAAAATTACCAGTTTTTGTAACATCGAACGTGAGGAGCGGTCTCAGACAGGTCCAGTGTCAAACTGGTTAATTAGATGTCTCTATTAAGATGGAGTGGAAGAGAACTGGACACAACTGTTACAGTAGTGTCCCTTGTATAAGAATGTAAATTACGTCTACGGTGATTTACTTTGCGATGACTCAATGCTCAAATAATCGTTAGTGATTAACTACTCGATAGATAATTACTCTATAACAGTCAGATAAACGATTAAAGGCAGTCTTTGTTAAGGATAGGGGAATGGATCGCTGATCCCATAGTCTTTAGAACAAATTTTTCAAACAGTCATTGACTTGTGCATATGAGTAAGGTAGGTAACTCTACTTGTCTTAAACTTTCTGAGTGTGGAAACTTGTGATGACTTCAGTTTCCAAAGGGAAATAAATTAGTTTGCTATGAATATTCGATTCTTTGAGCAGGGCCTTTCCTCGTGAAAAAAAACAAATTATTCCACTGTTTTTATATACTAATTTCGGTCACTTCACAGTAAAATCAAGTACAGGAAGTCACAACATGGTTTTTTTATCTGTTAGAAACAATAACCAGATCTCTTTTAGATCATATCCTGTTGTCTGGAAACAAGAAACATTGGTTAATGTAGTCTGAAAAGAGGAAAAAGCAGGATGGTCAATCATGGCAGGAAAGCTTTTAGTCATGGGTCAACTAGATCTAGACTGACTTAGAGCTAAACGATGACAACAACAAAAGTAAAAAATAATTAGTTCTTAATCATGAAACGACAAGGTAATTTCTAAGTAAACACTTAACCCTCTAAAAATAGCAGCCAAAACTTTCTCAGATAAAATCAGTGCCGGCTATAATTTGTATTGAAATATCTGTAGAAATAACCTTAACAAATAATATTCTACAGCTTTGTCAAAGGAAAGAACATGCTGGACAAATTCATCTTATACATTTATCCTTTAACATATTTATTCAGCTTCTTTTAGTTTGAGTACAAGGACAGGATGCTGTTGGTTTTTGTTTTTTTATTGGTTAGCCCTAGGTCAACCTCTGATCAAGTACACCTATGATCGTATGCATTCTAGCTGTGATAAAGTATATACATATGTATGCATGTATATATGTATGTACATACGTACCTACATACATATGTACCTACTTACATACATATGTATGTACATATGTACGTATGTATGTATACATGTACATATGTAGTATGTATGTACTTATGTATGCACATAGGCATGTATGTAAGTATGTATGTATTTTTTTTTCTCTTTTTAATTTAGTGTTAATTTTGACCAGCCACCTGATGAAGGAAAGCATCTTGTTTTGTTCATGTGTTCAATTTTAAGTAGGTCTTGCAGTTTAAAAATTTTTTTTTTATCTCAGTTATCACAATCATTTGTAGCATATAAATTTCGGAATTGCATTCTTACCTGAAGAACCCAAGTTTAGCCATACTTTGCTCCATGATCATTGTTATGTATCATGTTGCTCTGTTAATTATAGGCACAAAAGTGTATATCAGATGTTGGATTTGCATAGTCCTTATCAGTGGTCTATAAACTTTTTCTGTTTCTTGTATAATTCTGACACATTGATTTCCAGAGGGCACCTGATTTCCACAACAGAGGATTAGTTTTGTTTTGTAGTCCAAAACAATAGAATCTTACACACTAACTATTCTGCTTACTCATTGCCTTGAATGTATGCTGAGTAAATTTCCATTATAGCCCTATGCCAACCAGTGCCTTTGAGTGAATTTGGTATTTGAAGCTGTGTAAGTCCATTGCATGTGTGTGTGTGTATTTGTGTATCTTTGTGTGGGTATTTTCCCACTTCTACTGAATGAGGAGCTGTGTCCCCATAACTTTGCAGTTCAGCAAAAATTACCAATAAAATACATACCAGACTTAATAAAATATGTACTGGGATTGATTTGTTTGACTAAACCAGGGGTTTTCAAGCTGTGGTCTGCAGACCACAGGGGGTCCACAAGGACAAGACAGGGGGTCTTATATATGTTTTTTAATCGAAATCTTTTAATTGACAATAAACCTATTTGTTAAATACTGTTAAATGTAAAAATATTTGTTAAATACTGTTAAATGTAAAAATATTTGTTAAATACTGTTAAATGTAAAAATATATGTTATTTTAAGCAAATATTTATGTATAAATTTCATAAGCCTGAAATATAAAGGGGTCCGCAAGTCAAAAAGTTTGAAAACCCCTGGACTAAACCATACAAGGTAGTACCACAACATGGTTATAGTCCTATAACTAAAAGAAATAAAAGATCATTACTGGTTTTTTATTCAAATAAGATGTGAAGCTCTCAGTGAGATAATCTATTGGTGGGAGCTGGTTTTTATTTCTTCTCTCTTAGTAGCATATTAATATTATGTGTTGCCAGAAAAATATGCTCAGTAGAGGACAAACAGAATTTAGTGCAAGCTTTGAACCTGTTGGGGAGTAGTAGATATATAGAGAGAAAACAGTATTGTGTGCAGTCAGCTTAGAATGAAGGGAAATAACTGTGTCGATACTAGCTGCAACATTAGAAAAGACTGCAATTTGCAGCAGATGAATATCGAACACACACACACACGCATGCACATAATTCATGCCTGTGTGTTTACATATATATTTATGTTTGTTCGTGTGTGTGTGTGTGTGGGTGTGTATGTGTGTGGGTGTGTATGTATATATATATATATATATGCATACATACATACATACATACAGTAGAACTTAGGTTTTCGAACAACTCTAATCATGAATAAATCGTACTTTATCTCCTGTCTTTCTCATATTCATTTAATACAGTAGTACCTCGGTTTACAAACGCCTCTGATCACGAAAAAATTGTGCTTTATCTCTCTCTCTCTCTCTCTCTCTCTCTCTCTCTCTCTGTATATATATATATATATATATATGTATATATATATATATATATATATATATATATATATATATATATATATACACACACATACCAGCAAATATATATATATATATATATATGTGTGTGTGTGTGTATGTATATATACATGATGTGTATGTATGTATGTATGTATGTTTGCAAATATGTATAAAAACTTTACCTATTTTTCAACTAAGATAGTAAATTAAGTGGTTTTTTGTTTAACCACAGGTCAACCTTGATCAAGGCAGAACAATGTGTGTGTTTGTGTATGTGTGGGTGTGTATGTTTATGAAAGTGCTCAACCTCTAGAAACAGCCACCACAATCTTCCTCAGATTACATCACAGAATATAATAAGTAGGATATATTGAACTCTCTGGTGTTAGATATGTATATAGACTGTATGGCCATGGCTGGAACACTTGATTATATGGTCTACACAACTAGTGCTGACCTAGCACTAAACTACTCCTACTACTACTACTACTACAATTACTGCTGCTGCCACTGCTGTTGTAGCAGCAGCAGTTACCATCACCACCACCACCACAACCACCACCACCACCACCACTGATACCATTACAACCACAACCACAACTACAACCACCATCACTGATACCACCACAACCACTACCACCACTACCACTGCCCCCACCATTGCCACCACCACTGCCGCCGCTGCCACCACCACTGCCGCCGCTGCCACCACCACCACCAGCACTGTCGCTACTACTACTACTACTACTCTTCACAGCCATGTCTACCTAACTGAGAGAACGTTTATGCAGGTAAGTTTTCAAATCACACAGTAATGTTTAAAAGAAGATTAAAGTACGGAAGGAAACATTGAGAAAAATGTTATCCATGATATACAAAAGAAGAAGAAAAAAGTTACAAAGTGGGTTGATCAAGACTAGCGTTTTTGCTGATTAAAGGTTAAACAACAACAGCAATAGTGGATTTGTATAAAGCTGTTTGTTGCAGTAGAACATCAAAAATTCAGTACATGGGACTTGTAGAAACCTGGTTGCATTTTGCATTTTAAAGGTCTCAGTTCCAGATTTCATTTTATCTTTTATTTTTTACTAGTTCTAGTGCACTAGACTGTGACCATGCTGGGACACCATCTTGACCAGTTTAATTGAACAAAACAAACCTAGCGCTTATTTTTTAAGTTTGGTATTTTATTTGTTCTGTTGGTCTTTTTTGTGGGATTGTTAAGTTATAAGGACTTAAACATACCAGCATTGGTTGTCTGGTGGTGGAGAATAAACAATATAATGACAAATACATACACTCAGAAACCACACACAAACAAACATCCATATGTATGAGTGTATATATATATATATATATATATATGTTATGAGCGATAGTGGTGTCAGTTAGACCCAGAGGTTTCAGGTAATGCTCAGTAAGTGCTATGGATAGACCACATTTAAGCTCCAGGTTCGGTAGTTATGTGAATAAGGGGTCCAACGTAGGTCATAAATCGGCGTTTGAATATAGGATGTACTTTTCATAATGAGATAAAAAAACCAAGACTGAGTATAATATAGAACATTTATAAATCGAATGTCTTACAGCTGTTTCCAGGATATTTATTATATCCCTTCATCGGAGATGGTATGAGAAGATGATTAAGCAATAGGATGATTACGCACTTGCTCAATGTACCACACAATGGAACTGAATCCAAAACCAAGCTTCTTAACTATACAGCCATGCCTGGTGAAGAAATATTACATGTATTGATGCAGGCATGTTTATATGTTTAAGACTTTGTATTTACTCCCACTGTACAACACCTCAGGTGAGTGTGTATGTATGTGTGTGTTTGTGTGTGTGTATCATTTTTTGTTTTGTTTGTCTGTCACTATTTGACAACAGGTGTTGGTTTGTTTATGCCCCTTCTGATAGAATAAATGCCAGGTTTAAAAAGAATCAGTACTGGGGTTAATTTGACCAACCACCCTCCTACCAGGACTACTACCAACATGATATTGATCAGTGACTAAAACAAGTAAAAGAATAAGAGAATGTAAGAATTGGACAACTCATTCTGGAATTAGCATGCTTTGAACTTATTTCAAAATAAAGAAACTACTAGAAAAAGCTAGGGCGTTTTTTTCCTGTTTTTAAAAATCTTTGTATTCAAAGAAATTGGTACATAAATTGACTGAAAAAGCATATCACAAGTGTTTTAGCTTATAAACAAATCAAAACGTGTAATTTATTGCATATATGTACGACAGACTCTTGAAAATACAGTTTCCAGGAAAATTTTTATCAGCAAATATATAGGTAATCAATAAATGATTGTGTACAGCTAATTAACATGCATAAATGAAATATCTTGAATTCTGTAAGTATCCACTGATAAAACTTGGTATGCTAGTTATTTGTATTAAGCAGTATTTTTTCATTCAATTCCAATCAAATATGCAAATGAGCTAATTATATATTCAAATTTCGAATATGTAAATTAGGCACTATGATTTTTCAAATTTTCGACTGAGTTACATTGCTCAATAAACCTGTTAGATAGTTTGTTCTGTTTAAATAGAATTATATAAAGTTCTCTATTTCAATAAAGTTCATACAAATAGCACTGTGGCTAACTTTCATTTTCCGTCTGCCAAATCCACTCACAAGGCTTTGGTTGACCCAACACTATAGTAGAAGGCACTTGTGTGTATATATATATATATATATAT
>NC_068994.1:39708743-39712764 GCF_001194135.2 Octopus bimaculoides | reverse complement strand
TATATATAAGACCCGACAAGCTGAGTGAGACCTAAATCCAAGGCCTCTGCCAGGGGTGTAGCCAGCCCACTTATGCATGCCCTCCTTCATTGGTCACTAAACTCCGCTTGCGAAGACCTGTGGAGGCAAGTGAAATCAAAATCGAACTTAATTCTATGACTGGCACCTGTGCCCAGCATCACCTTCCTGACACTTGTGCCAGTGGCACATGTAAAGACATTTGAGCGAGATCATTGCCAGTGCTGCTGGACCGGCTCCTGTGCAGTTGGCATGTAAAATACACCATTTTGAGCGTGGCCGTTGCCAACGTTTCTACCTAGTTTCTGTCTAGCAAATTCACTCACAAGATATTGGTTGGCCCTGTGATATAATAGAAGACTTTTTCCCAATGTGCCATGGAGTAGGACTGAACCTGAAACCATGCAGTTGAAAAGCAAGCTTCTTAACCACACAACCAAACTACAATGCAAAAGTACACATACATCATCAATTCAAAAGTATTAGTGAGCTTAATGACGGTTATAATTCTCAACAACCAAATTACTGCTGAGTGATGCTTAATTTGTGCATAAGACCAATAGCTTAGATCTATGGAAAAATAACTACTATAATGTGTCTTATAAGTTCAGAAATATCATTGACTTGAATGAATAACTCTCTTTAGCCTTTTTGACACCATTTCACCTGAGACTGGCTCTATTTCTATTATACAAAATAATTATTCATTTTAAAGTGTTTATATTTAGATTAAAAGCATCCATTATAATTTTATTCAAGAATATTGTTGTTAATTTATGTTTCAAACCAGCTTATCAAAGTTAGTTGTTATTTTATTAAATTCATTCAAATTCTTAATTATTTAAAAAATTAATTGAAGTATTTATACAATATTATCACTGTTATTGTTGTTGTTTCCACTGGCCATCGTTGTCATCATCACTCTCAGCATTGTCATCATCATCATCATTGTAGTTGTTATTGTTGCTGTTGTCATTGTCGTCGTCGTCATCGTCATCATCATCACACTCATTATCATCATCCGCACCAATATCATCATCATCATCTTCATCTTCAATGTTGTTGTTCTTATGTTTGTTTATCCATAGGGTATACACGACTTATTGAAGCAGATTTTCTATAGCTGAACACTTTTCCTTTTAACAAAATTCACTTGTTTCATAATTGAGGTATCTTCATTCCTCTGGTCTCTCACACATCAAAACATATCACTGAACTACCTTACCATTACAATAGAATATAGACATAATCACTGCTTCTGTTCAAATGTTGTTTATGAAGATATGAGAAATCAAAATACAAACACACACACACACATACATCTGTGAACAAATATTCCCATACAGTAATGATTCCACTTATAAAGCATTGGTTGGCTCAAAGTTATAATATAAGATACTTGCCCAAGATGCCATGAAGTAGGAGCAATCCCAAAGCCACATAGTTCTGAAGCAAACATCATAACCATATAGCTAAGCCTACATGTGTATTGGTGTATGTCATTAAAAATACAATCACAAAAGAGTTAAGAAATATACTTTTATAGAATCAACTCTGATTTAATACAAGTTTGGGATCTCTTATTATATACAAAGTTTAAGCCATAGCATAATTTTATTATTTCTATAAGGAAAATTAGACTTAGAGTAGAAAATATAAATACATTCATTGCTATAGCTTTTCTAATGCATAGAATATATTACCTGAAAATAGATGGGAGAGTTGTGCTGTGGCTTCAGGCGAGTGAATATTGATTTCTCACATTGTTACAATTCTTCATATTTATAAGGGAAGTGAAATGAAATTGTCTTCATGCCTTTCTATAGAGTATTAGTGATGTAAATGAAGTGAAAATGGTTAAAACGAAGAATTGAAAAATAAGATATGAATTATTTTTGCCAGGAACTTGCTATCTAGTCTACAAAGCTTTCCTTGCTCGCAATTGGATAAAAGTATTAAAGGTTAGTGGTTAGTTGCAATGACAATGACAACGATGATAAATTCATCCATACATTTGAAGACTGAGAATTATACACACACACATACACTATATATATGTGTGTGTGTGTGTGTGTGTGTTATTTTCTTTTTCTACCGAAAATATTTCATGGCGAAGTTTTATAGATACATCAAAATTGAGAACCAGCAGATGTTTATTGATCCTGTGTTAAATCTTATGTTATGTTAAAACATCACTAATGCCCTTGAGAAAGGCATCTATGTCATACAATCATATATTTCTTATTTTAACAATCCAAGGCCTTGTGTCTACATTAAAAAAAAAGAGAAAAAAAAAATCAATAATTTTTACCTTTTGTTCAAAGTGTTTTTAGACAAATATTTTTACTTCAGATGAAGCTACCTTCTCAATGAATAATGAATTTATTTTTCTTGAGTTCTTTAAATTCTTATAATATTCATGACTTAGAGTATTGCAATTGATAAACTGGGTTATAGTGTTAAGAAAGTCACTTTCACGTGTGGAAATCTCTCAGGTAATATGTAGATTCATTAGTATTTGGCAGTAAATGCGATTGAAAGCTTTTGTGACTTGTGACATAGAAAGGACTAATGTTACTAGATACAGCATTTGCAATGTCTTTCTATGTTGGATCATTGGTAGCATCTAGAAAGATATTTGTATTAATAGAATTTATAAAATAAAATAAGCTTATCTGCTGCGAAGTAAAAAGTATTTCAATGTCTTAGACAGGGCATTTCTTTGATAAAAGAACACAAGAATATTGGGGAACATACTTTGATACTATGCACAGACAAAAGCTGTGCTAAAGTTGTTTATATAGGTGTCTTAATCATTATTGAAAGTTGAACAAACAAAAAATGCTAAAATATCAAGAACTTACTAAAATAATTTAAATGCAAACAAAAGATATGATTCATTTATTGAAAACAAAAAGATTAATTTTTGAGTAAAAGATTAGTTGAATCTTTTACTCAAAAATGAGTGGGTGCTGAAAAGTTTCCAGCTTTAAGGGTAATGTGAAAGACCTGGTTGAGGGCCTGATCTTTTGAGTTCTTTTACAGGGCTTTGAAAAACTGAAGGGCCGCTGCAACAAGCGTTTCAATCTGAGAGGTGAATATGTTAAATAAAATCATAATTAAGTGATCCTCCTGTCGTCGTCGTCGTCGTTTAACGTCCGCTTTCCATGCTAGTATGGGTTGGACGATTTGACTGAGGACTGGTGAAACCAGATGGCTACACCAGGCTCCAATCTGATTTGGCAGAGTTTCTACAGCTGGATGCCCTTCCTAACGCCAACCACTCAGAGTGTAGTGGGTGCTTTTACGTGTCACCCGCACGAAGGCCAGTCAGGCGGTACTGGCAACGGCCACGCTCAAAATGGTGCATTTCATGTGCCACCCGCACAAAAAAAAAAAAAAAGCCAGGAACTTTCCAGCACCTCCTTCTATGTATCCTAAAAGAACCATAAAATTTACATGGACTATGAGAATATTAAATAATTTATTAAGTACACTAATTTGTTCAGTACACTTCCAACTTAAATACTCAGAACAATAAACAGACCTTAGTTCAGCTCTTTGTGTTGCAATATAGTTTTAGCAAGAAAGGTTAAATTTAGTTCCTTACTCCCTTATTGTACATCATCAGTCCAATACTGCCTTACTACAGTTAACATTTAGGACATTATTTACCTGTCTGCAACATATGCTATGGTTCAAATATTACTAACATTGCAAGGAAAACAAAGAGAGAGAGAGAGAGAAGGGGGGGAGGAATTGAGGGAAAGAAAAGCATAATACAATAGCTGCAAATAAGTGTACTCCAGTTCCACATATGTGTATGTCTGTATATGTGTGCATATATGTATGTATGTATGTATGTATGTCATTATTCAGTTTTATTTCAAGATTTCTTGCCAATACAGAAAGAGTCGGTTTCTAACCTAGATCCAAGGCTCCTTCATGGGAATTTCAACATCAACAACAGGGTATTTTTGTATGTATGTACAGGGTGACCCCC
>NC_068994.1:39707801-39708733 GCF_001194135.2 Octopus bimaculoides | reverse complement strand
CATCATGATCTATCCTTCTGCATTGATTTATTCACAAATCTTTGCATAAAGCTGTTTGAATAAATCAATGCAGAAGGATAGATCATGATGAACAGTGGTTCCAGCAAGACAGGGCCACTCCCCACGCATGAAATAACTCCCTAGCCTGGTTGAGAGACTGATCAGCAGGAAGTCTGACATTGAGTGGGTACTGCATTCATCAGACTTGAACCCCACCAGATTTTTCCCTTTCGGGGTATCTCAAGGATAATGTTTACCAGAACAACCTTCAAATGATTGATGAACTGAAGGCAGAAATCAGGGAAATCCTCAAAGAGGAACGTGTTCGAGTAATTGACAATTTTGCTTGATGTATGCAAGTGTTTGTGCAACATATGCCATTTGGAGTACATTTTGAAAAGAACATGATTTTTATGCAAGGAGAATGATTGAACACGGACCGAAGTTTAAGTCCAGCAAATTTCTTGAAATTTGCTGAACCTTTGTAGGATTTAATCAAATTTTTATGGCTTCTGTTTTTTGGGGAGTGAGGGTTCACCCTGTATGTATGTATATGTGTAGGTTTGTAGGTTTCGTTTTATGTATTCTCAAGTATATAGTTGCAGGTCTAGATATGCTCATATATACTTAAATGATAAACTTGTGGAAAGTTTTACTGGTTTTTATAATTCCAGGTATGGCTTGGATTTGTAGTCTTCGAATCAGTTTTCTCCTTTCTGGAAGCCTAATTTCTCAAGACGTGTATGTATGTATGTATTTATATATATATATATATATATAATTATATATATATATATGCACATAGATAGTATATGTGTGTGTGTGTTATATATATGCATATATATAATATTTATATGTGTATATCTCTTTCTCTCTCTCTCTTTCTCTCTCTCTCTCTCTCTCTCTCTCTCTCTCTCTCTCTCTCTCTCTCT
>NC_068994.1:39707057-39707637 GCF_001194135.2 Octopus bimaculoides | reverse complement strand
TATATATATATATATATATATATATATATATATATATATATATATACACACACACATACACTCACACGCACACACACTCACACATACACACACATACATACACACATGCACACACACACACACATATATAAAGAAAGGGAGATAGAGAAAGGTAGGAGTAGGTAGATTTGTAGAGTGAAAGAGAGAGTGACAGAGGGAGAGAAGAGCTGAGTTTCTTCCTATCAAATTCCATTTTTTTATTGCAAGCTCATGTCAATTGACTCATAGATTGATGCAATGGCTGTGATACTGTTATGAAGAGTCATCGGTGAAACCCATGTGATTGAGAGAAAGGCTACTTGATAAATATTATCTGCTGTAATTTGGGGTTATTGAAAAGGAAATAAACTGAGTTAGAAAAAGTTGATCAGTCGAAAAGAGATATAAAAACAGTAATAATTGCCTGCAGATCAATATATTACAATCAAACTGACTTAAACTTTATTGGAAATTATTGAGATAACATATTTTACAATTTGAAATGAAATATTTTGGGAAAAAGAAATATTTAATCTTCCTAAATTAACAAAAAAAAAAAAAA
>NC_068994.1:39694196-39707047 GCF_001194135.2 Octopus bimaculoides | reverse complement strand
AAAAAAAAAAAAAAAAAGTGAAAATGAAAATAAAAATGATATATTCCAAATAAGAATGAGATAACAGATAATTCAGTATAAAATATTCTGGTGAAATGAGAGATAACTTTTAAGTCGAAATAAAATATTCTTATGGGGAGCTGGCTTGACACGGAAATTTCCAATGAAATATTTTAAGGGTTTAGATAACATTTCGTTGCATGTGAAAGGAAATATTAACGAGAGTGGTAAGGTAGCAGATTCTTATATAGAAAACAAAATAATTTAGTGATGTGAAATGACGACGCTAGTGTTTGAAATGAGATATTCCAGATGAATAAGATAAGTTTATTATAATTGAAATAGAGTATTTGGTGTAATCAGATGATAAACTGTTTTGAAATTTAATATAAATATTTCTGTGAAATTAGATGAGATAAAGAATTTTGTTTCCCTGTTTTATGATGATGTCGATGATGATGATGATGATGATGAAGATGATGATGATGTGATGATGATAGTGGTGGTGTTGATGGTGGTGGTGCTGATGGTAAAATAATAATAATAATAATAATAATAAAGGCCTGTGTTGTGAGAATTCATTCCTCATAATTATTTGATACGTTGACAATGACAGATTATCTTTAATAAATTTTTGACAATAAAGTAACATTTGTTCCATGTCAATCATTCTTAGAAGTTAAAATAATCCTGGTTAATGTTATTTACTTACTTTTCAGATAATAAACAAAGAAATTCATCAATGTTATATTTGACAATAAGGTTACAAATTATCACTGACAGTTGAAGAGGATTAACGGGGATTAGAACAAAAAAATATTAGATGGTTATGGAATTATTTCGATCTTTATTTTTTTCCTTTCCATTTCTTAGAATATATATTATATTATGTTCCATTATAATAATATTTCAGAGAGTTAGGCTGTAAAATTAATAAGTATTGTCAAACTATATTTTATTTAAGATGACAGAACATCAATTCATGACTGCAATAATTTTACTTTACACTTCCACTGACTGACAAGCCAGAACTACTTACAATATTTTAGATGATTCAGACCAAATACATTAACTCAGATTTTCGGTTTTTTAATATTTCAACAAGAAAATGAGGATAGAGTAAAATTGCATTTTAGCTCAAGATTGAACCTAACTTCTAAACATCAATGTTTCATTGATTAAAATTACCGTGCAGTATTTTGAATATGTACATAATACAATATAAACATTGATGTATTTAGTTGTTGGTGATGTTGTTATAGTTGTAGATGTTTAGTCCTATATGTAATCCAACATATGAGCAAAAATATTTCAGCTGTGCCTGACCTGTCCTTTATTTAGACATAATTTACATGGGACTACACTATCTAATGTGTTATTCCTTTAAAAACTCTTAGAAGTGATTTTGAGAGAAATTTAGTTACAACTTCTTGCAGATTGAACAACTTACATACTGGCCCCTCACTTTGTCTCTCATCTTAGGTTGAAAGGAAGCAGAAAAATACAAAGGTATATTTCACATTTATTTTTGTCTTCTACTGGTTTCAGTTAAAGGGCTGTGAACAAGTTGAGGGCACCACCTTCAAGGATTTTCTTAGTTGATATCAACCTCAGTATTTTGAGTGGAACTTAATTCCTTTTTCTTGAAAGAATCTAAATAATAAGTGAATAATGATATGAGGGAAGGAGCCAATGAAACTTTAAGTCAAACTGTTATCAAACTATATATATTTTCGGTAGTTTCAGCTCAGAGCCATGCTGATGCACCACCGTTTTGCTACACTGTTATTACTGAGAGCCTCCTCCAATATATGGCACTTGGTGAAGAATAGAGTTTGATGTAGCTACCCTCATTTGCACCTCATGCCATGAGGTAGGTTCATCTGGGACTCTCGACAGGAAGAGGTCCAGCTTTGATTTAAAAACACCTACATCTACTTTGTGCAGGTTCCTCAGGCTCTTTGGGAGAATATTAAAAAGCTGTGGGCCCCTGAAACCCTGGCTGTTGCAGTAACTGGTTCTGAAGCATGATGGCATTGCTGGGATCTTTGGCACTATGCAGCGTTGTCCCGTTCTGGCATTGGTGTAGCTTTCAATGCCAAAATTTAGCACAATTCCTTCAAGGATCTTCCAGATGTATATTACGGCATACCTCTCCTGCCTTCTCTCCAGGGAGTAGAGTCTTAGCTGTTTCAACCTTTCCCAGTAGCTGAACAGTTGCAAAGAGACGATCTTCTTTGTGAGTCTTCTCTGGATTGCTTCAAGGTCCATTGTTAATTTCACACTGGTGGGTGACCATAGCAGTGAGCAGTAATCGAGGTGGCTGAGGGCGAATGTCTTCCAGAGGACCATCATGGTTTCCTTATTTCTGGTTCTGAATGTTCTCAGGATCCATCCAGTCAGTCGTCAGCACTTTGTCGCCATCCTGATGTGTGTGTGTGTGTGTGTGTGAGCCTTGTGCCAGTAGCACGTAAAAGGCACTATCCGAACATGGCTGATGCCAGTGCCGTCTTGACTGGCTTCCGTGCCGGTGGCACGTAAAAAGCACCATCTGATCATGGTCGATACCAGCTCCTCTGGCCCCTTGTGCCAGTGGCATGTAAAATGCACCCACTAGACTCTTGGAGTGGTTGGCATTAAGAAGGGCATCCAGCTGTAGAAAAACTGCCAGATCAGATTGGGGCCTGGTGCAGCCTTTTGGCTTCCCAGACCCCAGTCGAACCGTCCAACCCATGTCAGCATGGAAAATGGACATAAAACGATGAGGATGATGAATGTTTACACATACATACATAGAAGCAACCAGGTTTTCATATAGTTTCTATCTATGTGATATCCCTTATATGGTATTGACCAATCTCAGACAATTGCTCAATGGTATTTGTCCAAAGTACTAGATGTGCTGCAGAACTGAAAGGAAACCATGTGCTTCAGAAGCAAACTTCTTTACCATGTAGCTTGCTTGCATTTAGCAGAAATTAAATATCTGATGGTACCAGGTGAATTTTTGGTTCTTCCATTTAAGTGTAAGATCTAACTCTTCATTGCAAAATGAAGATTCATGAAAATGACAGAAACAGATAGAAGGATATAAGACTAAAATAGGAACTTATCGATCATTTTTTAGAATTATACTCTCTTTTTTACTCCACGTTGCTCCAGCCTGACCATAGTCCATTAACTGCAACAAAGGGAAGAATGAAAGACAAAAGTAGAAACTCACTCACCTTACATTAAAATTATGTTCTCTGTTCTTCTCAGTCATTATAACAGTGGTGCTCCAGCATGTCCACAGTCCAACGACTAAAATCAGTAAATGAATATCGTCAGAGAAAAACATATCACTTGTGAACAAAGGCAACACTACCATTATTTCACAGTGAGCCAGGGAAAACATCACCTTGCTATAAATCTCAAGTTTCAAAATCTTATGCAGATATTTAAATTTATAGTGACATCTAACACCTGCTAGGATAAAATAATATTATGGAAATATATTAAAAAGAAAAAGAAAACACCTTGGAAAAGAACAATGTTGTTTTCTTACTCAGCATTGATGTATTTTTTTTTTTATATTTATGTTTTGTTCATTTATGAAACAGTGAAACATTTATAATATATTAGAATGTTTCCTTATTATAAATACATATATATAAAGATATGTGTGTGTGTGTATATATATATATATATATAAAGGAATCAATGAATGAATGGAACTAACATTTAGAGTGATGTAAATAACATTTAGTGCGTGTGTGTGTGTATGTTAGGGTTTGTGTGTCTGTGTTTGTATTTAGATGGATGTATATGTATATATGTGTGTGCATTTAAGTGTTTTATATGTATGCATTTGTGTGTGTGTGTCTATACATACACACAGAATGAAAGAAATAGATAGGCAGATAGCTATCCACATGAATGTGTGTGTGTGTGCATGTATGTGTGCATGTATGTGTGCATGCATGTGTGTGTATGTGTGTGAGTATGTGTATGAGCATGTTGTGTGTGTCAGTGTATATTTGTGTATATCTGTGCATTAGTGGGGAAATAGTTATATTTTTTGGTAAATGTTTTTTTAAGTTGATCTGGTCAGTGATTTCCAAAAAGAGTTGCCAAAATAATATTCAAACACTAAAATGAATCTAATCCTTCTATGTTGAACACACATGTAGAACAAGTAGCTTATAGTCACATTCCTTTACCGTTTAAATGTAAACTGACTATATCCAGCCAAAATATTCTGCCTGTTTAATGGCCAAACTGATCTGATCCAGCCTCTCCTACTTACCCTACAATGTCATTCTAAAAATAAACAATCACATTATTGAAATCTCAACGGTATGAGGTAATGAATGTTCAATTCCAAACAATGTGAATAAATAAGCATTTCAGTCAACAGAGTGATATGAATGCTAAAGTGTTAAAATGAGCAAAGCAAATCTGATAAAATGTTCGTTAGTCCTTGGGGCATAGACTTGGGGGTGATCAAACTCGTGTAACAAAAAATTTGATTGATAGATACTATGTGGAAACTCATTGGAAGGACTGTTGCTATACTTGGAAGAATAGATTAGATATAATCCATGAACCAGTTCAAAGGATTCAAGGATTTAAAGTTATAAAGCATAAATACTGGATATAGAAATTTTTTGCTAAATGTATTTCGCTTTGTGTCTGAAGGCTTGTGGATGTTTCATAAACTCCTTAACACTACTGTGCTAGTACGATGCTCACCAGATGCTCTGTCAATTCTAATTCTCCTTTTTGCCAGCTAAGTTGGCTGGAGGAGCATGAAATAAAGAAGTGCCTCAACGAAGCACACATGTCTTCTAGACTGAGAATCAGACCTACAGCATTATAATCGAGAGCCCAGTTGCCTAAGCACTAAGTTATGCATCTCCTCTGAAAGTTTTGGCCTTTAACTAAAATATTTGTTTAAATATCCATTTTTATGATATAATCTAGTTCTTTTGGTGTCTGATATCTTTCTGATATCAGAAAATCAATTGCAGACTGATAAATAAAAGCTAATGTTTTATAAACTTATACTTAGTAAATAAATACTAACTTCCATTTTCAACATATAAATTACAGAGAGACATGTGAAAAATTATTAGTGGTTTGTGTGCTCTTTAATTTTAAAGTGGTGTCATCATAATCATCATCATCAAACAGGAAATTTGAGCCAAGGTGGAATCCTGTATATGGTCACCTTATTTCTAAAAACAATAACCAAATCACTCTCATATCACACACTGTTATCATTTTAGAAATACATTGTATGATGTTATCATAGATAAAACATATCTGAAAAACTAAAAACAAAAACAAAGAAGACAGTATATTCATAGCTGTATTGCCTTTGATCATAAGTCTGCTTGATCAGAGCTGATCTCGAACTAAACTATAACAATATGGTTATAATTTTGTGGACTATTAACATTATCTTCAGAAATGGAAAATGTTTCATATCTACATCTCTATTATGTTTCGAGTGTGTTTTATTTCAGGTTATTGTCAGGTTTCTTATTTTTATATATCTGTACATAATACCAGACTGTATTCAAACTTGGAACCTATATTTCTAAACTAAACGTCATGTTCTTATCCATTTGGCCACTAAGGCATGTAGATATACACAAACAGAAATAGGATACCTGAGGATGATCTGGGAACAAATTGATTGAAACACAGTGTAGACATTAATTTTAAAACATCTTTTTATTCCACAGATGAGGTTAATAGTCCAAAGAAATTATGATTGTATTATCAATAATGCATTGCAGATATTCAGATTTTTAATTAAACAACAATGATTGAAGGCTCCTTAACACGCACACACACACACACACACACACACACACAAAAACAAAAAAACAGATTGCTAATTCAGGCCTTATTATTCTTACAAAAAGTGAATTTCATGACACATAGAAGTGTAATCAATGTTTCCTTTCATCTATAAAATTGGTTCATAGCTCTCTCTCCATAACAGCTCTACCCTTTAGGCCACTGCAACTTTTTTTTTCTCTCATTATCCTATTTTAAGTTTTACAATAGCATTAAGCAAACATCTTAGATGCCTTAATACATGATCCATTGATCTATGTTCTCATAAGTAGTCAATAAAACCGTATTATTTTATCTCTAACTTACAGTGATTAATTGACTGAAGGCTTATTGGTAATCGATTTCTAATTATCTATTGCTTAATTGTTATGCTCAATTCAAGGTGTAGTGTACATCGTATATTCTCTATCTCAAGTTGAAACTATTCTGGAGAGCAGTATATGCTTGTGGTGTTTTACTATGTGTCAATACAATTTCTAGTTTCAATTCTCCAAATTTTATCTCCAGAGCTTTAAATTTTTACATGCCATAATTTAAATCCAATTATAGCAGAAATTGCTTAAAAAACATCTTTCTTTTTGTAACTAAAAATTGTAACTAAACTAAATGAAGAAATAAATACAGTATAGTACAAGATAAAACCACTACTTGCTTAACTCTGTAAAAAAGTATTTTTCCTTACTTCTATCCGACTTTTATTTTAACACTGCGAATCATTAAATTTGTGTTAATTTGATAAAAAAAAGTGCTTCTGTCACTATGTTTCGTATCAAGTTTGTCAGGAATTAATCTTTGAAAATATCACAAAAACAATTCACATCAAAATTAATATTTTTTTTAAAGAATAAGAAAGCAACATCAATAGGATTAACAAGCTGGATTTCCAAAATTTGATTGATAATTATTATGCATTTTCCTACTTCAGTTCTGTAAAATCCAAATACTAAAATCATATTTTGGAATAAAGAGAAATATAAACTATGATAATTATATTGATGTAAATGACATCAACAATAACAACAACAACAACAATAATGTGATTGGTGGTAAAAAAAAGCAAAAAAATAAAATTATTAAAAATACAAGAAATGACTAATTATTATAAAAAAAAAACCCCACCAAAACCATTGGTTCAAGAGTTAGTGTATCATCTAGATTCAGTGTAGGAGAGAAGAATAGAGTATGACCAGGGTTATTTTGCTGTTCCTATTTGTGGAAAGCCACAGCAGAACTTTCAACAAAGACATTATATTTAAGATGAAAGACACGGGAGCCAAATTTATGAAGTGGCTGTAAAAATAACTGCTTACCAGTGTCTAGGGAAATAACTGCAGCCATCCTGCATGAATTCAATGAACAGGAAAAAAATTATTATCCTTGTTTTAAAGCTTGCCTCGAGCTGGATTGTGATATTTCTCGAGTGATTTACATTTTGTTCATCGTACTGACCTTTCGTCCGTGAAAAGTTGTCGTTGTCAAAGAATGCAGTGAAAGTTGCAGAATATTTCAGCTTTTTCTAATTAAGATTTCGAACGGGAACCATAATTTACTTTTACAAATGGGAAATGCTGATCTGACGTGAGTATTTTGATGTACGATGTACGAATCGCTGGTTATGAAAAACCACAAGCAACAGTAATGGTGTACTGCACTGCTGGGGGGCGCAATTTCTTCGTTCATGCTACAGCTGAATAGAAAGCTATTTTTAAAAGAAACTAGAGAAAGAAAGTAAAAATAAAAAAAGAAACAAAATAAAAAAGAAAATTGCTGTTGCAAAGAATAGCACATCATTGGTCAGTATTTCTAGTTAGTTGGTGAGTAGGAGGTCAGTTTTCTTTTTTCACTGTTTTTAGGTTCATTGTCAAGCAAGAAATTATCAAAATGAGAGCTCAGTGAGATGGCTACATGCTCTAGTAAAATAAAGATAATCTTTTTGCTTTTATTGATTAATATACTGCACTTCTTGAAACATTTTAATTATGACCCTTCTTCTTTTAATGCTGCTATTTGGTGGAACAGCAGCTTAATCACAATAGTTTTTCACAGTAGAAAAAAAAAAAATTTAAGAAAGGAATGAGTTAAGCCGGACCATTTTCAAGTAATTCATATCAATCATGCCATTTGAAAGACAAGCGTGTGAAATAGCTGTGACTATGGATTTATTTTCTTTCCATTTTGTTTACTTGTGTTTCTTTCCCTTTTTTTTCATTCTTTTTCCTCTTTCTTTTCTCTTTCTCTTTTTTTCTTGTTTGTCTTAAAAAAAACCCACAAAGAATACGTTCAGTCTACAGATATGCTGCACAAAGAGTAGTTATAATTTAGCAATTTCAGAAGTAATAAGCTGCCATCATTAAAACTAAATGGCTTCTACACCAAAGTTTTATATTCTGACTACTATGAATCTGAGAAATATAACCATTTCAGACTATTTTATTTATTTATTTATTTATTGTTTGTTTTTTAAATTTTTATTGATTCAAAATACCTAAATTCTTTGAAACACTGTTGCGTTGTTTTAGATGTCACAACTACAATGAAAACAAAAGAATATTCACTTTAGGAAATAAGGGAAAGAAAGAGAAAGAGAGAGGGAAATAAAAAGAATGGGGAAAAGTGGGAGAAAGAGAGAGCGAAAAAGAATGGCTAAATGGAAAAGACAAGCAACGAAGAGAAAGGGCGTCTACTGTGGTAACAGCATTTATTTATTTTTTTTATGCTATGCTGCACATAGATTTTTAGCTTGCACTTTTGGTTTCAAGGCAGTGATATTCTCTATTTTGCTCTGTGAAGGGGAATATATGGAGTTAGTTATTTGAGGCAGCCTTGCAATGTTGTATCTTCAGGCTACATCAATCTATTATGAATGGCAACTATTGGATTTTTTTTTCTTTTAAGTGTTAACTTTCCCAATAAAGTCTTTGTTGTGTTTATATCAGAGAAAATGTATGCAGCGTGCAAAATAATTTTCCATTTCTCATTACCAAGCAAAAGGCGTAACCAAAGTAACATGTGACAAGTATACATGTGTGTGTGTGTATGTATATATATGTATGTGTGTATATATGTGTGTGTGTGTGTATATATATATGTATATGTATATGTATATATACATATATGCATGTTATATATATGCATATATATATATGCATATACACACACATATATGCATATTTGATTATAATGTGTGTGTGTGTATTGTTTGTGAGTGTATGCATGTGTGCTGTACTGAATGCTACGGACAAAGAGAGAGAGAAAGTGAGAGAGAGAGAGAGAGAGAGAGAGAGAGAGAAAGTGAGAGAGAGAGAGAGAGAAAGTGAGAGAAGATGAAGTTGATAATCATTCATATACATATATAACATCATTTATAAATTGAATTTAACCTATTTTCTTATCCTTGGGTCTTATAACTAATATACTGGACCTGATATAACCTCTTTTCCTTCCAGTCATAATTTATTAGTCAAATTTTCTTTCTAAGTGTTAACCATATTGATGCATTGCCAAAAGAATTTGCATTTATTTGTCATAAACAATTTCTTTATTAAAATACATTTTTTTCTTCCCTATTACCCAATGAACTAGTAACAAATTTTTGTTATAGGATTCACTAAACAATGCTACTATTTATATAGTGTGGAGTCTTTCAGAGTAAAATAATGAACAGTTTTTCATTCTATAATAAGTGCTTCGGCATCCCTTTCAGCCAGTAGTTGTGACAGAAAAATTACATGTACAAGCATTGTCTCAGCTCTTTTTCGCCTTTCAACTATGCATGAGTAATATATTGGGCTGATTTAATCAACTATTATCTCACCTCACAATTACACATGTTGGCAATATGTAAAGCTACAAGTAATCAATAAATATTGTCTTTTTGTTTTAATTATTAATTCTAAATGCTACAGCATGGTCCACAAATAGTATACTGTTTGCTGAGATTATGTATTTTGACAATTGAAACAACATTCCATCATGAGGTCAATACCTTTGTTCCACACCCAACATTGAATAAAAGAGAAAGAAATGTACAGAGCTGATAATTATGTGTGTGTGTGTGTGTGTTTGCATGTGTGCAATGTATAATCATGAATACATGTGTATATATAGTGTGTGAGAGTACGTCATTGTATATGTATATCTATGTACACTTGTGTGTATATATGTATATATATGTGTGTGTGTGTGTATATATGTGTGTGTGTGTATATGTGTGTTCATATGTGCATGCGTATATGTGTGTCTGTGTGTGTGTACATATATATTCGCTAGTTTGCTCACTTTCTTTTTGCCTGTTTCCATGCTGGCATGGGTTAAATGAATATGTTACTGAGGTATCATTTTACAGTATGTCACTAACTTGTTTTTAAACAAGGGATCTCTTATTTTTGTATATCTTCAAAAGTACAAAGAAAAATGACAAAAAACATCATTCACAATTTTCCAAGAAGTGCAACAAATATAAAGAAACACACTGACACACACATGTAATGCATACATACATACAGCTAACCCCAAAATGCCATACCTATAGTAGCATCATCTGGAGCTGACTCTACTACCCATTATTCCATTTCCTATATACCTACAGCTGCTTAAAATTGGTTTTATGACATTAAATGTCTAAAAGATAAATCTACTTGTAGAGAGGAGGACATTGCTTTCTTTAGGATAACATTTCCTTAACCATTTAGCATTGAGATTACTCTGTCAAATGTAATGCTTATTTATTCACAGTTTTTGATTAATCATGCATAATCTCATAACATCGAGATTTTGATGATAATATATATTTTTTGAATGACATTGTAAGGTAGGTGTGAGAGACTGTATCTGGCTAGTTTGAACATAAGAAAGCTAGAATAATACATCTGGCTCTTACTCCCAAAAGCAAGGCATATAGAAGCAAAGTAAAATATAGTGTTCTGTTCAGAAACACAACAGAATGTTTGTAATATAAGCAAATAGTCATCATTTCACCTTTATGCTAAATCAAGTATGGTAGTGACTGAAGAATATGTAAAGGGGGATATGTATAAGGGAATATATGATACAAAAGGATGCCATCAACATAAGCATCATCATCATAACCATTATTTTCTCTTTATTACAGGTTTTCATCATCATCATTATTATTTTTATTATTATTATTATTATTGAGTGAGAGAGCAGTGCATGCCATCTAAGTGAGACTGCGGTAAAAAAATGAATCCCATTATACCCATCATGACTACCCATCTGATAAGGGTACACCAGGCACATGCATCATAACCACATGTGCACGGCATGGTGATCTCATATCAAGATAAACAGTGCATGACCTTGCAGGTGGGGCCCAGTTAGAATTTTCTTTAAGTTGAGTAGCCTATCCTGTTCAAAAGGTCCCTGAATAAGGGTTGTTTTAGGATGTTGAACTAAACACCCAAGTTTCCAGGGATGAATTATACAAATCCCAAAGAATTCCTCTCAACTCATGGTTATGATGCTCCCCCACTACTTTTGCTCATGATCAGAGATGCACATATCATCAGCCACCAAGGGGACATGTTCAACTGGTCAAGGTCAAACAACTGACAAGCAAATCTGTGGTATTGAGCAGAATATTTGCTGTAGCCCATCTTTTATACCAAGACAAAACAATGTACATGATAACACTTCCAATCAATTAAGATCAGAAGTCATGAGAGCCAGTGCTTGGTACTGCATCAGGTTATTATTATTATTATTATTTTGCAAAGGCAGGAATATGTTGGACTGCGTTATCTAATGAGCCTTCCCTTCTTTCTAGCACTAGGATTTGGTTTGAGGGAAATTCCTTAGCTATTTCTAGCAGATCAGTGATGATGGTGAGGCTTAAGCTCATTCAATATGATTATGTTTTTGTTCAGTTTCATAAGAAATCTGTATAGAAAGTGTGAACAGTTTGACAGTATGTTTAGTCCCAAAATATGATGTTGAAGGTGGAGGGAAAGTTGGAAAAATCTTAAAAGAATTGACCAATAGATCATTGGGGAAGAGAGTTTATTGGCAAAAGTACAATTGTGTCAGCAGCAGAACAAAGATGTATCACTGTTAAAAATTATAAATAAGATATAAGAAAGGGTGAATATATTAATATATGTATATCAGATTTAAATATCAATTCTGAATACATTGATATAACTATAAATGTATTGTATTCTAGGAGGAATGCTACAAAATGTATTCAATGTATTCAATATCTGTTTGGCATTGTGGAAACTTGAAATTATAAAGAAAAAGAAACATCTCAGTTTATTAAAAAAGAAATGTATTGTAAAGAATTTCTGTAGACAGAAACTTGGCTGAGTGGTTAAGAAGTTTGTTTTGCAACTAAACAGTTTCAGGTTTAGTTTCACTGTTCCATATCTGGTCTTTTATTGTCTTTTATTTTAGCCCCAGGTAGTCTAAAGACCAATACCTTATGAGTGAAGCAGATAGATGGAAGCAATCTGAATGGCCATTGCATATGTATATGATAGATTCTACCATCAAAAAGATGTGTGGGTGTTCCATGAGAAGATAGAAAATAAACAAAAATCCATCCAATTAGATAGCCAACAACACACTCATTACTATTACTACCATTCATCAACGTTTACAATTCATTCACTTCACCTGATGACTCCTGATGTGAGTCTTCAGGCCACCAAAAGCAATATGATTATGAGCATATGCATGATTTACTAAATTTATCAAATGATATATATATATTCTTTTATTCTTTTACTAGTTTCAGTCATTTGACTGTGGTCATGCTGGAGCACCGCCTTAAAGGGTTTTAGTCAAACAAATCGACCCCAGGACTTATTCTTTGTGAGCCTAGTACTTATTTTATTGGTTTCTTATGCTGAACTGTTAAGTTACGAGAACATAAACACACCAACATCGGTTGTGAAGCAATGGGGGGAGACAAACAAAGACACACACACATAAATATATATACATATACATAAATATATACCATAAATATATACATACATATA